>NC_066583.1:475623908-475923908 GCF_024323335.1 Lathyrus oleraceus | reverse complement strand
TCTTGCATAGTCACAACCCTAGTCACATAACTCTTTGACAGCACAACCCTTGTGCCGTCATGAACCCTAATGCACCAATTTCAGACCGTCAAACACACCTCGATTGTTAATTCAGTATGATTGATCAACACGGCATTGCTTCACCATACTAATGTCAGATCAAGAAGCAAATGACCATTGATCGCTCAAAGGAAAATAACCATTAAGTGTTTAAATGAACGAAACAGAAACAATATATCATATATACCGTATTTTGCATTAGGACTATTTATATCGTATATATAAATCGATCGATCTCAATTGTGTAACCTCTAGACGATCGATGTATCGCTGCTTCAGCATACTAACGTCGGATTCTGAAGCATAGTCAACATCAATCATCCAAATCGTACACACATGATGCCAAATTTAATTACCCGTTTATTCTTTGATTCATTCTGTCTTTTAATCGTATTAATACATAAAAGACAGAAAATAAACAGCTATCAGATGCATGGTTTCGTAAGTGGCTCTGATACTATTGAAGGAGAAGAGCGATCCAAAACGCAGAGGAATTTAAAAAAAAAATCTCCTTTAGTGATCCTTACGAATGGGCATGATTAGTGATAGAATCGTTACCTCTTGTGGTGATTGAAACCTTTGATGCAGATCTACATAGCGATCACGAATGTTGAATGGTGACAATGCCTTTACTCAGTCCACACGAACGAATTCCTTCAATCTCAGCGCTAGCTGCTACGAATGAAGGCTTTGAGTGTGTGTGTGAGAGAGAGAGAGAGAAATGAAATTGCAACTGCACAAATACTTCTGCACAAGGGTTCTATTTATAGAACCACTTGTGTGGGCTGCAAGCTAAAAAGCCCACTTAAGTGTATATGGGCCATATCTTATGATATACCAAAATCACTTAAGCGTGTGGTACCTTACCATATTTCGTATTCTAATTAAGTACACCGTACCTTACGATATTCTACAATTCACTTAAGTGCACCGTACCTTACGGTGTTCCTCAGTCACTCTATCTCTCATCAATCCGTCCTTTTGTGTGTGACCCTGTAGGTTTTCGCGACATTAGCAATTATATTAAATCACATATTTAACATAATAAATAGTGAGCGGTATCTAGCAACACATCACTGCTACCCAAGACACAAAAATGTCATGTCATCTGACAAATCCTTTTGTGATAATACTTATGTGTATAATTACCCTTTTTCCCTTATGCCTATATTGAACACAAGGCATAGACTGTGTCATCCTTGTCCAGTTCAATATTGGGCCCATAGACATTTATCCTGTTACGCAGGATGGGCAAATTCCATCTAGTTCACTCATGTCCCTCAACATGCTTCATGGAGTACCCATCAACTGTCTTTATGGTTATCCAGTTACGAACAATGTTTGATCAACAATAAGGCACTCGACTCTACGTCTAAGGTACATAGTGGTTTTAGGTCAAAGGGTGGTATACACCATTATCACCATGAGAATAACTTATGACACTTAGCATAACATTCTATATAGTATAAATATTACTCTCAATATTCATACTTATGTTTAAGACTTGATAACTCCTTATCCATGATCCATGAGATGTGATCATCAGTCTATATACATAATAGTCTTAATGTTTTAATGTTATCCCATTTCACAACAAAGCTCGACTACGGATACTTTAAGAATAGTGTCCTTATGTTTAATGGGATCTCATGATTAAGTCACACTTGATACATTAAACGGACTAGCTTTTCTAGGGACTTTATTAAACAAACATAATAAAGAAAAAGCCTTTTATTATTAATAAATAATTCGATACAAGTACCAAAAGTATTGGCCTCTAGGGATTACACCAACATCTCTTCCTTCTTACCCACAGAAACATCTTCCACATCCTTTGGAAACACCAAACTGAACACACGACCACTACGGGTCACCTTCGTTACATCCGCAATATTCACCGCAAAATCTGCAACTGGAAGAGGAACCTCTTAACCATTCTCTATCATGGTGGCATTATACTTGTATGGAACAACTTTATCGGATGAGTAGGGGACAAGGCCTACTAACCATATAACCAACGACGATACAAATCTATTGACATTATTGTTGTTGCTGCTATCAAATTGATTAACTACCCGCTTAGGGATCTTGAATACTGGCATAATGACGTTCACATCATCTCCCATATACCTTGACTATTGAACCTGAATAACATTCTCATCCATCAACCTCTAAATATCTCTTTTGACAATTACACAACCACGAGGATTCACACTGCCAATTACACAACCATCATGATCATATTCACAATGGCTTACCATGCATAAATCTTTGTGGATCTCTACCAAGGACATACAGATACAACACACATCAAAAACCCTGAAATTCCTAGGACAACCGTTTACCATGTTCATAAAAGCGTTACCATGAGCAGGCAACGATTTGGCTTTAACATTCAGCGCTCTGTCCTCAAAGGACACAATACCACTCTTGATAAGCTTCTTAACTTCATACTTCAACGGATAACAGTTCTCAATATCGTGATCAGGAGCTCCCTGGTGAAAAGCACAATGAAGATCAGGTTTGAACCACCATGGTCGTGGCTCAGGAATTTTAGGAGGTTTCCTTGGCTAGATAAGATTCTTGACTACCAAGGACGGATATAACTCTGCATACGTCATAGGAATAGGGTCAAAAGAGATATTCTTCCTCTCATAGTTCTGTTGATGATTGTTGTTGTTGTTGGTTCATTGTTGTGGTTGTTGTTGTTAAATTGGAACTGATTGATTTGTTGAATTGTTGGAAAAACTTGAATTACTGATGATACCTGGTGCTGATGTTAACGGGACTGGGAACTCTTCCTCACATGAGGCCTCCTCTGCCTCCCTGCTGATATTGCGATAACTTCTCCTTCCTTCTTCTTGGAGAAGCTACCGCCATATTTCTTGCTTGTCATGGCTTCATCTTTGGACAAATGTCATTCACGGAATCCTTCCTCTAATATCATCCCCATGTTTACCATCTCGGTAAAATCATTGGGGGCACTAGCAATCATACACTCATAATAAAATGAACTCAGCATTTTCAAGAAAATCTTGGCCATCTCCTTTTCTTCAAAAGGCGAACTAATCTGGGCAGCTAACTCCCTCCATCTTTGAGTATATTCTTTAAATGTCTCCTTGTCCTTCTAAGACATCGACCTCAACTGATCTCAATCTAGCACCATATCAACATTGTACTTATACTGCTTGATGAAGGCTTCACCCAAGTCATTGAAAGTACGAACACTAGCACTGTCCAGGCCCATATACCATATGAAGGCAACTCCAATCAAACTATCTGGAAGTAGTGAATAATTAGTTGATCATTATCAGTTTGAGTAGACATCTTTGTAGAATACATGACAAGATGACTCAATGGACAGGTGTTCCCTTTGTATTTTTCAAAGTTTGGGACCTTGAACTTCACCCGAATTTTGACATTGGGAACTAAGCATAGTTCAACATCACTCGTGCCAAATAAATCCTTTCCTCTTAGGGTTTTCAATTCCTTGCGCAACTGAAGAAATTGATCCTTCATCTCATCCATCTTTTAATAAACATCTGGATCTTCAGACAACTCAAAGTGGTAAATGGTATCCTCGACATAAGGAAGAGTATGAAAAATAGGAGGAGGCACTGATAGGACCGGGCTAGATGCCGACAGAGAAGCAAATGTTGGCGCGTACCCTTCAGGTACAAAGTTTGGTAGCATTCCCCATGGGAACCCAGCTGGCATGGCAGGAACATACTGGCTAGCGATGACAGGTACAGATGACGAATCAATATCTAAAATGATAGTCCTCTAAGAAGGAGGAGTTGTAAGAGGTGGAGATGGTTGGTTATGAGTAGCTATTACAGATTCCATCAGTGCCATGAGTCTGGTGATCTCATCCTTCAGCTCTCTGTTTTCTTTCTCTAGATGCTCCATTCTTTTCAATCGATTAGCTCGGGTGTTGTAGTGATGAGTCAACTTGGTTGATACACAAAAGAAGAATTAATAAGACACCTGGTGGAAGAAACCTATTATGCAAATGATGCATAAAATGCAATGTTTTTGATTATTTTTAATTTCAAGGAACATATGAAGTCTTATTTGCAAATATAACAATAATTAATAATAATAATAATTCAATTGACCATAAAATCTCTTTTTATTCATAAAGTTTGGAAGGATTACACTGAGTTTAATTTCAGAAACCAAAATATAAATACAAGAGAAAAGCAAACTATCATCTTAAGGATCCCTATCAACTACATCAGATGATCTGGCTATGGGAGCATACTTCCTTCGGATGTGTCGAATCTCTGACTCAAAGGAGGTCTTCATCCGAGCCTTCTCGAGGACAAGCTGGTCAACAATCTTTTTCCAAGCACCGGAAGATGGAGGCATGCTAGAGGAAAATAAACCCTCTGGCTCTCTCAGTCTCTTCACTGTATGCTTTTTAAGAATCTAAATAAGTGCATCTTTGTCTTTCGACTCAAGCTACAACTCGTCATGCTTTCGGTTCAAAGCATGGAACCGCTCTTCCCACATATCTTTCTCTTGCTTCATCTTGGAAAGTGCGTCTTCCAACTCCTCGATATCTTGGTTAGGGAGAGTTAATGGCTCAACCACAACCATAAACATATGTCTCTTACAGGCGTACGACATCTTGAGCTCCAAAGCTCTCCTCTTCACCGAAATAGTGTAAGCTTCTAAAGCTACACAGTTGCATGGACCAAGCTAGGATCTTCCTTTCCTATGCACATTGTTCCAAGCATGCACCATTATACTCTTTAAAAGTTGGGGATCTTTACCCTCTTGATAGAATAGACCCTCTAATTGAACGTTATTAGGTTTATCTCTCAAGGGGAACCCAAGTTGACGACGAGCTAATACAGGGTTGTAGTTAATTCCTCCTTCCATACGAATGAGAGGCACGTTAGAGAACTCACCACAAATGTCAATAATATCCAAGCTACCCAATGCAAAATCATACCAAACAATATCATCATTAATGAGAGACATAAGCCTCAGGGACCACCGTAGACATTGTCGATTCTCCAAGAAATAAGGCGTCTGAGGCAAGTGCAAAATAAACCACTTGTACAGAAGAGGAACACATCACACAATAGTCCCACCACCTTTAGAATTCCTCAAATGCAGAGAGAAGTACATGTCGCCCAATAGAGTCGGAATAGGATTCCCGATCAAGAAGATTCTAATGGCGTTAACATCAACAAAATCGTCAATGTTAGGGAACAAGGATAAACCATAGATGAGCAACACAAATATGGCTTCAAAAGCGTCCATGCTACTGGCTTGAGCAAAAACAGTAGCTCTAACAATGAGGAACTCAGAAGTCAACCCAAGAATACCTCCTTTCTTCACCAAATGAGCATCAATATCAGATTTCTTCAAATGAAGAGCTTCGGCTATGACATGAGATCTGAGAATCTCCTCTAATATACTGAAAGGTACTTTGTTAGATACGAGCATACCTAATATATGGGCATACTCCTCCAACATGGGCACAAGCTGATAATCAGGAAAAGTGAAGCACCGGTAGAGAGGGTCATAAAACTGAACCAAAACACTCAGAAGTCCTTCAACATATCAGTAGATAGCACATACAAGAGCTTTCCATGACGTTGCTTGAAGTCCAAGGGATCTAATACAAAGGATGATAACTTTCTTAGCTCTTTCAAATCAGGATATCTGAAACTATACTTCTTAGTGTTCCTTCGTCCACAATCCATGGTATGAAAATATTTGCAAACAAGACCTTAGTTTTCTTGAAATTTATTTTTCCATGATGAATGTTATGATGCACATGAATGCATGAATGCAACAATCAGACACAAGAGGTCACACACAAGGAAAACACAAATAAAGGTCAAGGGATTGATCAAGTCATCATCAAGATCAATCATCCATTTTGGTGGGTTATGGTTTTCAACTTATCAATACCCAAGTTCCATTGATATTGATGAGACTAATTGGATCAACAAAAAATTAAAGGGTTTGTTGCGAGTCACGGGCATGGAGTCGGGTTAATAACCATCCCAAAGGAGTGTACTACTGATAAAAACCTGTAGAAAATGTTCTAAAAAGTTCCCAGAGTTGTGATCTCATCTATAGGATACTATAGGTTTGGATGACTAACTCATCAACCCATAGTATTGTTAAGAGAAACTCGTATGAGTGTAGTATCGCGTAACAACTGTTATCAAGTTTACACTTGAACAGTCTCCGCACTACATCCTAAATAGGCCAAGTTGGGTTAAATGTTCTATGGTCCTTAGCTTCTCGGACCACTAAATTAGAGAAAGTAATGCCTACCTACGAATTACTCGTGTGACATCGGTAACTCTAAAGAGGTCTCCACTGAGCGAGGGATCTCATGTCAACTCTTTCAGGACTACTCCTTCAAAGTCAACATGACTATACCACCCTCCTATCTTAGATTGCACTCAAGTTCGGGTTAGAACTTATCTCACCATACAGAGATCACTAAGCACAAGAGACAGAATATATCACACAACAATATATTCAAACAAACATCAAATATACAAATATATACACATACAAAGTAGGCTAAACCCACTGAGGACTAATCCGCAGCAGAGTCGCCACTTAATTTTTGTTGCGGTAAATTCATGACCATCAAGCTATGGATAAACTTGAGTCGCCACTGCGCTTTTATTGTTTCCAAAGGAAAAAAGGAAAAGTACGAACAAAACCCAAAGGTAAGAAGTTTTCAAATAAAAACTAATAAAATGTCAGAGATTACAGGTAAGGGGGTTGGTTACACAGAGGGAAGGTGTTAGCACCCAAAGTGTCCTAGGTACTCTTAGGGAGCCCTTTTTTGTGTGCAAGTGATTTGGTCTAAATGATGTTTGATAAAATATAGAATGAATGGATGAGATAAAGAATTCATTAATTATATTTTTTGTGTTTGATAAGACCTTCCGTCTTATGCCTACGTACCAACATAAAAATGAGTGATCAAAACCCCGTAGTTCGTGGTAAAAATTTCAAAGAAGTTGGTGAATTGATTTTAACAAAGGTTTAAATGAAAGGGCACAAAAGGCCAAATATTTGAATGGGGTTGTTATTTGTTTTTGTCTTTTTGAAATTAAAGTCAATATGGTTAAGTTTATTTACAATTTTGATTAAGGAAAAGGTTTGCAAATTCAATGGCCTAAGGCCAAGGTTTCTAATCATTAAAACATGTCTAAGTTTGAAAACACAAACAAAAGAAGGTTTTTGAAAAGAGGGAGAGATTTTGAAATTAAAGAAGTGAGAGGAGATGAAGGGACTATCCTAGACAAAAATTAAAAGTTAAGAGTTGAAAAGATCTGACCAATGGGATGCAATCCAACAAACAAGAATGTCATATAGAAACCCATTTTCCCTTGGACTTTTGAGCAGACAATAAGCATAACCAATATCCAAGCAAACCATATGAAGGCCAAGACATAAAATAAATATAGCCATAAAATCAAAGCAAGCACTCCAATAGCTAGCAGTCTTCAATTTCTTCTAAATGTATCAGATGAATATTCATTTTGCCAAACTTAGAAGTAATCATCAAACATAAGCTATCATAACAACATGACAATTAAGCACAGAGACTGAGTGACAGATGAATCAAAGGCACTCAAAGGTTTGCATAAGATGAACAACAAATTCAAGGATATCTCACGCTTAGATAGTGGCATTGGCCAAGTCCTTTAGCACAAGGAATGTTGTCTACTCCTAAGTTCAGAAGTTCAGATCAAGTCCAATATTCCACCAAGATATTTTTTAGGGTTTTTGTTGTTATTAGGTGTTTTAAGGTCCTAAGACCACAAACAAAACAAAGACAAAAAATATATATATAATCACAAGATATGGCTCAAATGAGCAAAGTGAAAATGACTTGATACATAAACAAGTTGCATGAAATGTAAATGGCAATGAATGATAAAGGTACTTAAAATTTAAAGTGCATAAAGTAAATGACTTGAAAGTAAAGCAACATTAATAAATAGTTAGTCAATTGTTAGTCAAATGTTAGTGAAGAGTTTCAATTGTTAAGTCATTCTTTGGAGAACACTCAACCATTCATTCACAAATATGAATTCTTGAACCAAGACATCATCCATGAGAAGGGCTCCAACTTGGATAAATCAACAAGTATGCCACTAGCTCTCATGAATGGAAAAAAGGTCAAGTTTCCATACAATGCCATGAAGAATGGGAGACTTACAATCTCACTTACTAGAATGATATGCCTTAAGGGACAAATTTAGCTATATGTTAAGCAATTGTAATTGGACTTATGTAGAAGTCACAACTATATGAGGCCGGGCAATAAAAATATAGGTGTTAATGCATGTTAGATATTTGGTACAAAGAACCAAACTCCTAAAATATACCACAGACTAAAAGAAATGGAAAAGACTTATCTTAGTCAGACTCATGTTGAATCATCTGACACAAGGTCATTGATGAATCAACTAACATTAGACATTAAGAGAATTCATTGGTCAATGATGGGAATAGGGATGAAGATGAGGAGGGAAAGGGAAATAGAAACCAAAATTGATCATAGGAGGAATTTCATCTGATAAAGACTATCAATTCATTTTGGGAGATGAAATGTACATTTCATCAATCCCCTAAATCCAATAGTATTGGTCAAACAAAAGTCAAATCAACCATGATCAAGGCCAAACAGAAAGTGAAACATCACAAGACCATAAAAATGGCTTGACTAAATTTTAAAATAATTATTCAATTAAAAATCAAATTAAAAATGAATTAAAATGCATTTTAAAATGGACAAAATCTCAAATCCCTTCAAAACACCAAATAAATGGTCAAGGTATTTATCCTAGGTCGAACAAGGTCAAAGGACCTTAGACAAAAAATTTCATAATTTTTTGAAAGTTAGAAGTATTTAAAAAATATTTAAAACAAGTCAGAAATCATTTAATTCATGAAAAATATCAAAATTAATCTAAAAAATGATTTTAATTCAAAATATGGAAGAGGGAAATATTTAAATACTATTGGTGAAAGTCCCTTATTTTTTGGATTAAAAATGAAATTAATATGAATTAAACAAAATAATTGGATTAAATAAAAAATTAGAATTAAAAAAGAAAATAGAAAAAACGAGGGCCATCAGATCTCCCTCATTAGATGAGGTGACATATCTGATGGCCAAGCGCGTGTGTTCCATGGCGAGCCTCAGTCAACGTGTCATAGGCTTGGTAATTAAAAGAAGCGGCTCAGATTAAAACATTTTAAATAGACCCGATGGCCATGAGACGTGACAACACATCACCGGAGCCCTAGCTCCGGTTGTCTTCTCTAGTGGACCTCACTGGACTGGTCCACCACCAACCATCAAGAAAATGGAAAGTGCATACACTATTTTAAAGAAAAAATGCTCAGGAGCTCAAACCTGACCTCAATTTCTTCCAATTCCAAGTATATTGAAAGATACATGGATTTGAAATTTGAGGAGCATGATCTGAGATTCTTCGATTTGACCTCAAAGTAACTCAATATTATTGCCTACATTGGTAGGACTTTAGCCAACCAAAAATTAATCAAAATAGTTGATAATTGAGGGAGAATCGAAGAAGAGAAAATTGAGAAAATCCACCTTCTGTTGGGTAGTGATGAAGCTTGATCTGGATCTCAATTGCTTGGCCTTCTTCTAATTGTTTGCAGGAGGTGAAACAGAAGCTTGAATGGCTAGGACTCTTGGAGTTTCAACTTCAAAATAGAAGTGAAATTAAAACTCGATTTTCAAATGAAAACCTTCAAGGTTATCCTTTAATGGAGGTGAGGGTGTTTGCAGTTCAAAGCTTGGGCAAGGGTCCCTTCATTCTGAGCAGGAGGGCATGTATATATAGGCTCTTGCATTGCTTTCCAGACACTTGGAAAATTGGCCAAAAATATCAATGTTGTGCATGGGCATGGAATGAGGCCCAACCAATGATACAATCCACTTCTAATTTGTGTGCAATTGATGCTGAAGTCATTACATGGAAGCATGCAAAAGGAATTCACACTTGAGTGCAAAAAGTTGCTAAAACAAACCAAACAAAATAACCATGCGCAAGTCCCTCAATTCTTGTCCAAGTGAAGTGATCTTGGTTGATTTGGAAAGGTGACATCAAGGGAAACAACTTTTATGTTGAACACTTTTCCATTTGGAGGTTGGATCATGAAGAATTTTGAGGTGGAAGTTGGAGAAGTCAAACATGGTTGAAAATTTTCTAAGTACAAAGTCAAATGACCACTCCTTCCACCTTGAATAACTTTTACTATGAGATTCAAATGAAAGTGGTGCCTTCATAAAAGTTGTAGCTCTTCCATTCCTCTTCAATTTGGTAAAACGTTTGACATCATTTGGATTTGGCATGACGGATTTATGGATTTTAGAAGTTGAGGAAAATTGCTTGTTCAATGGTAATGACCCAAAATGACCTATAATATTTCCTCTTTGCACATGCCCTTTAAAGTTGAATTTGACATTTCTCAAAGAATCAAAGTTAGATAAGAGATCTTTAAATTTATAATGAAACTTAGATGGACTTCATATCATATTAATTTTGAGCACGTTATGGTTCTTGGAAGTTGACCTCCTAACTAGGGCACATACAAAATGACCTATAATTTTTCACCATAAAAAATGAATTTCCAAGAAAACTTAGCTCTTGATGTCAACATGAAATTATTTTTGAATGTCATAAAGAGTAACGTTTATCTTGTAATAATTTTCATATGACAAAAATTATAGGATATAGGGTCTATGGAACCCCAGTTTTGACCAGTTGACTTTCTCTGGTCAACTTCTTTGAACCAACTTGAAAACTTGAAGTTCTCTTGATATTTGGGACTCATAGAGGGTCATATATGCTTTAGATGTGGTATTATTAATTATACCTTGAAATATTTGATCAATTGATGAAGAAACTTGTTGAGGAAGTCACACAAGATACCGAGATGAAATACGGCTTCCAAGGCAAACAAGCTTCAAACTCTTGATGAATTCTTGATCAAATGGACAAATAAAGAACACGGGTATCCATATATGATGCTTAGAACCAATCTGAATCTTTCCTTGACTTTCTTTTTGCATTGAGGGTCTCAAACCCTAGTTGTGAGCTTGATGAGGCACATGTGGACACACACTACCTACAAAAGAAATAAAGCTACACATAGACATGTTTTTGGTATTTTGGTTGGTAAACAAAAGAAAATAAAGTATGATACATTTAAATAGTGCTTGGTGATCTCTCCCAATATAAGCCCAATGACTGAGGGGTAAGGAGGGTGCCTAGGTGTGATCCCAAAGCCAATGCAAATGATGAGATAAAATGAGGGATCTTAGGGTCAAAATTGGGGCCTTACAGGTGTGAATAGCAAAGACTTTTAGGCATTCGAGGTAAAAGATGATCAAATACCAAAATATCCAAAATTTACAATCTAGGAAAGGAGTGTATGTAATGTGGGAATTATATTTATTGGGGATATGGAATGGTAGTATTTTCTAGGTTCATCTGTTGGGGTATTGACTGACATATTCTATTGGGGAAAAAAAGTCGGCATGACTGATTGTTGGAAAGTGATTAAACAGACGAGTGTCAGAGGTCAATACATACGAGTATTGAAAAGGTAAAATTCAATATGAGTGAATGTTGGGGAATCAGTACAGACGAGTACTAGATGTAAGACCCTAATTTTGACCCTAAGATCCCTCATGTTATCTCATCATTTGCATTGGCTTTGGGATCACACCTTGGCATCCTCCTTACCCCTCATTCATTGGGTTTGCATTAGGAGAGATCACCAATCACATTTGATCGTATCAGACCTTATTTTTATTTTTTTACTAACCAAAATATCAATAATATGTCTATGTGTAGCTTTGTTTCTTTTGTAGGTAGTGCGTGTGTCCACCTGTGCCTCATCAAGCTCACAACTAGGATTTAAGACCCTCATGACAATAAATCAATCAAGGAAAGGTTCACAATGGTTCTAAGCATCATATATGGATCCCTATGACCTTCATTTATCATTTTGATCAAGAATTCATCAAGAGTTTGAAACTTGTTTGCCTTGGAAGCCCTAATTCATCCAGGTATCTTGTGTGACTTCCTCAGCAAGTTTCTTCAACAATTGCTCAAATTTATCAATGTATACTTAATTATACATCATCTTATGCATATATAATCCTACATGAGTCCCAAAGATCAAGTTTGCAAGTTGGTTCAAAGAGGTTGACCAGAGAAAGTCAACTAGTCAAAATTGGGGTTCCCTAGACCCTATCTACTATAACTTTTGTCATATAAAAATGGTTCCAAGAGAAACTTTACTCCTTATGACATTCCAAAAAAAAATTCAAGTTGACATCAAGATCTATTTTTTCTTCAAAATTCATTTTTTATGGTGAAAGATTATAGGTCATTTTGTATGTGCCCTAGTTAGGAGGTCAACTTCCAAGGGCCATAACTTGCTCAACTTTTATGAGACGAAGGCCATCCAAGTTTCATGATAAAATTCAAGATGTACTATACAACTTTGATTCTTTGAGAAATGTCAAATTAAACTTGCAAGGGCATGTTCCAAGAGGAAACATTATAGGTCATTTTGGGCCATTGCCATTGAACAAGCAATTTTCCTCAAGTTCTAAAATGCATAACTCCCTCATACCAAATCCAAATGATGTCAAATTTGTGACCAAATTGAATAGGATTGAAAGGTATACAAATTTTACGAAGGAACCATTTTCATTTGAAGCTCATAGCAAAGGTTATTCAAGGTGGAAGAAGTGGTCATTTGACTTGGTACTTAGAAAAATTTCAATTATGTTTGATTTCTCAAACTTCCACCTTAAACTCCATCATGATACAAGCTTCAAATAGAAAAGTGTTCAACATAAAAGTTGTTACACTTGATGTCACCTTTCAAAAAAGTCAATGGTCACTTTATTTGGACAATATTTGAGGGACTTGCGCATGGTTCCTTTCATAAGTTTGTTTTGGCAAGTTTTGAATTCAAATAACCATTTCCTATTGCATGCTTACATGTTAGTGTTTCAATAGTCATTGTGAACTAATTGGAGCAAGATATCATCATTAATTGGGCCCAAATCAATGCCCATGCATCCATGCACCAAAGTTTCTAAAATTGGCAAAATTCCAAAGTGTGTGAAAGGCAACTTTATATGCTATATATACATGACCATTGTGATCAGAATGAGGACCCATGCTTGCCCAAGCTTTGAACCATTGAATCCATAGCCTCCATTAAAGGATAAAATTGAAGATGACCGGAGCTAGGGCTCCGGTGATGTGGTAGCTTGCTCCTATCCATCAGATCTCCCCTCCACGTTCTAATCCTGATCATCCATTGTGATTACAACTTTTGCCACGCGGTTGAGTTGAGCGCATCATACACCTTAACGCATGGCCATCAAATCTTCCACCTCAATTAATGGGGGAGATCTGATGGCTCTTGTTTTTTTTCTTTCTAAATTTTCATTTAATAGCTTTATTTTGTTTAATTCCTAATAAATCCATTTTTAATCCAAAAAATATGGGACTTTCACCAAAAATCTTTAAATATTTTTCTCTTCCATATTCTGAATTAAAATTATTTTTTAGATTAATTTTGGTATTTTTCATGAATTAAATGTTTTTATGCATATTTTTAATTGTTTTAAAATACTTCTGACTTTCGAAAAAATCATGATTTTTTTTGTCTAAGGTGCTTTGACCTAGGATAAATCCCTTGGCCATTTATTTGGTATTTTGAAGGGATTTGAGGTTTTGACCAAATTAAAATGCATTTTAATTCATTTTAAATGTGATTTTTAATTGATTAAATGTTTAAAAATTATGTTGAGCCATTTTTATGGTCTTGTGATGTTTGACTTTCTGTTTGGGCCTTGGTCATGGTTGATTTGACTTTTGTTTGATCCAAACCATTGGATTTAGGGGATTGCTGAAATGTACATTTCATCTCCCAAAATGAATGGATGATATTAGTCAGATGAATTCTTCTCATGATCAATTTGTGTTTCTATTTCCCCTTCCCTCTTCATCTTCATCCCTATTCTTCCCTATTCCCTCATTTGACCAATGAAATCTCTAATGTCTAAATGCTAATTGATTCATCAATGACCTTGTGTCAGATGAATCAATACAAGTCTGACTGAGATAGGTCCCTCCCATTTTATTTTAGTGTGTGATATGTTTTAGGAGTTTGGTTCCTTGTACCAAATCTCTAACATCCATTAACACCTATATTTTTATTGCCCAGCCTCAGATAGTTGTGACTTCTACATAAGTCCAATTACAATTGCTTAACATAGAGCTAAATTTGTCCCTCAAGGGATATCATTCTAGTAAGTGAGATTGTAAGTCTCCCATTCTTCATGGCATTATGTAGAAACTTGACCTTTTTTCCTTTCATGAGAGCTACTGGCATACTTGTTGAAGTATCCAAGTTGGAGTCCTTCTCATGGAAGATGTCTTGGTTTAAGGATTCATATTTTTCAATGAATGGTTGAGTGTTCTCCAAAGAATGATTTAATCAATTAAAACTCAACACTAACATTTGACTAACTCTTATTCATTATGCTTTTAATTCCAAGTCATTTACTTTATGCAGTTTAAGTTTCAGTCATTTAACATTCATTGCCATTTACATTTCATATAACTTGTTTATGTTTCAGTCCTTTTCACTTTGCTCATTTGAGCCATATATTATGTTTGTATATATTTGTTTGTGTGTTTTGATTTTTTTTTATGGTCTTAGGACCATAAAAAACATAATAACAACAAAAACCCTAAAACAAATTTGGTGGACTGTTAGGACTTGATCTGAACTCTTGGACTTAGAACTAGCCAACATTCCCTGTGCTAAAGGACTTGGCCAAGGTCAACATCTGAGACTGAGCTATCTTTGACAAGTGAATTTCATCTGATGCAAGACCTTGGACCTCTTTGATTCATCTGCTACTCTGTCTCTGTGCTTAATTGTTATTATTATGTATGATGTTTTGTTCTAAGTTAATCAAGGAATATTTCATTTGATACATTGGAATACAATGAAGACTGCTAACTATTGAGTGCTTGCTTGGATATGGCTATCTTTATTTGATGCCTTGATCTTCATGATGTCTGGATATTGCTCATTGCTTATTGCTTAAGCAAAGTCCAAAGGAAAATGGGTTTCTATATGACATTCTTATCTGTTGGATTGCATCCCATTGGTCAGATCTTTTCAACCCTTAACTTTTAAATTTTTGCTTAGGGTAACCTCTTCATCTCCTCCCACTTTATTTAATTTCAAAATCTCTCCCTCTTTTAAAAAACTTTCTTTGCTTGTGATTTCAAACTTAGAAATGTTTTCATGATTAGAAACTTTGGCCTTATGCCATTGAATTCTTAAACTTCTTTTCTTAAATCAAACTTGTAAATAAACTTAACCATATTGACTTAAGTTTCAAAAGATAAAAAGAACTAACTACCCCATTCAAATCTTTGGCTTTTTATGAATTTTTACTTAAACCTTTTGTTAAAATCAATTCATCAACTTATTTGAAATTTTTACCATGAACTACGGGGTTTTGATCCCTCATTTTTATGTTGGTACGTAGGCATAAGCCCAAAGGTCTTGTCAAACATAAAAATATAATCAATGAATTCTTTTCTCATCCCCACACTCTTTATTTTTATCAAACATCTTTTATACCAAAAACATATGCACACATAAAAAAAGGCTCCCTAGGAGTACTTAGGACACTTTAGGTGCTAACACCTTCCCTCTGTGTAACAAACCCCCTTACTTATAATCTCTGGCATTTTATTAGTTTTGATTTGAAAACTTCTTATCTTTGGTTTTTGTTCGTACTTTTCCCTTTTCCTTTGGAAACAATAAAAGTGCGGTGGCGACTCTGGTTTTACTGACTTTAAGTTTATCCATAGTTTGATGGTCATTGTAGCGGTAAATTCATGATCATCAAGCTATGGGTAAGCTAGAGATCAAATAACAAGAGTCTCCACCATGCTTTTATTGTTTCCAAGGGAAAAGGGAAAAAGTACGAACAAAACCCAAAAGAGTAAAATTTTTTCAAATCAAAACTAATAAAATGTCAGAGATTTCAAGTAAGGGGGTTGGTTACACAGAGGGAAGGTGTTAGCACCCAAAGTGTCCCAGGTACTCCTAGGGAGCCCTTTTTGTGTGCATATGTATTTGGTACAAAGTGATGTTTGCAAACAAATAGAATGGGGGGATGAGAAAAGAATTCATTAATTATATTTTTGTGTTTGGAAAGACCTTCGGTCTTGTGCCTACGTACCAACATAAAAATGAGGGATCAAAACCTCGTAGTTCGTTATACAAATTTCAAAGTGGATTCATTGCTTTTAACAAAAATTAAGTTTGAAAGGCACAAAGGCCTAAAAATGGTTTGAATAGGTTAGTTCTTTTTTTGGCTTTTTGAAAGTTTAAGGCAAGTATAGTTAAGTCCATTTACAGGTTTGATTTAGAAAAGAAGTTTGAAAATGCAATGGCATAAGGCCAAAGTTTCTATCTTTTTGCAAAAATGGTCAAAGTTTAGAACAAAATAAGTTCAATCAAAGAAGGTTTTGAAAAAGGAGGGAGATATTTTGAAATTAAAGAAATGGGGAGAAGATGAAGAGACTAATCCTATGTACTAAATTAAAAGTTAAGAGTTGAAAAGATCTGACCAAGTGGGTAGCAATCCAATAGACAAAAATGTCAATAGAAACCTAGAATTCCCTTGGACTTTTAGAATCAAGCAACACACAAATACACAATTGTATTATCTTGAAGAGTAAGGCATCAAATAAAGATGGCCACATCCAAGCTTATCCATTCCATGATCTTCTTCAAATTAGCCCATGTAACAGATGAATTCCACAAGTCACAGGTTCAAAATAACGACTTCACAATGATCATGTTGTAGATGAACTTAGAGAGATCTTGAATGATGTATCAGATGAAGTTTCAAATTTGCAAGCACTTGGTTTCTCAATAAGTTGGCATTGGCCAAGTCCTTTATCATATGAATGTTGCCTAAATTCTAAGTCCATTTGCCCAAGATCAAGCCAACAGTTCATACAAACGTTTTTAGGGTTTTTGTTGTTATTATGTACATTAATGATTAAAGACCACGCAAACAAACAAAGTATATCACACAATATGGTCCAAGTGGACAAAGTGAAAATTGCATTAACATAAACAATTAGAATGATATGAACAATGGCAAATGAAATAAAGCTAGAATTAAATAACATTAAAGTAAATGGCTTGAAATTAAAAGTTAGTAGTTAATAGGTTAGAAGTTAGTATTGTTTTGCTTTTGCTTTTCATTCTTAGACATTCTTTGGAGAACACTCAACCATGTTATCACAAGCATGGATCCTTGAACCAAGACATCTTCCAAAGGAAGGAAAAAAGGCCAAGTTTCCACAGAATACCATGAAAGAGGGGAGACTTACAATCTCACTAACTAGAATGATACGCCTTTGATGTCACAAATTTAGCACTATGTTAAGCAATCATAATTGGACTTATGTAGAAGTCACAACTATTTGAGGTCGGACAATAGAATTTTGGTGTTAATGCATGTTAGAGACATAGTATTATGAACTATGCTCATGAAACATACCACACACAAAAAGAATATGCAAAAGGTGTGGTCTAATCTCATCCATACTCATGTTAATTTTTCAATCAACTAGCTTTAGGGCTTTGAGATATCATATGCCAAATGAGATGAATGCATAAAGTAGGGGAATGAGATGAAGAGGGAGGGGAATAGATGAAAACTCAAATTGGTCAAAGGAGGACTTTTACTAAATTAATATCATTCATTCATTTTGGGAGATGGAATGTACATTCCATCAATCCCCTAAATCCAATGATATTAATTTGACAAAGTCAAATCAACCTTGACCAATGCCCAACAACAATAGTCAAACACCAGAAGTCATCATAATTGGTCAACAAAATTATTTGGCATTTCTTCCAATTAAAAATACTAAAATAATGCATTTAAAATAAATATGGTTTGTCAAATTCCTAAAACCTCATCAAAACACCAAATAAATGGCCATGAGATTTATCATAGGTCAAACAAGGTCAAAGGACCTTGGAGAAAATTTTTCAGATTTTTTAAAGACTTAAAAGTATTTTTTAACAATTAAAAACAAATGAAAAATCTATTAAATCATGAAAGATATTAATAATGATCCAAAAAATAATTTTAATTCAGAATATGAAAGAAACTCTCATATTTTTTGGATCAATACTAAAATTAATATGAAATGAAAATAAAGTAATTAAAATGAAATTCAAATAATCAGAAAAAACGTGGACCACTTGATCTCCCTCATTAATTGAGGTGGCAGATCAAGTGGCCACCAGCGTGCGTTCCATGTGCGCCTGAGTCAAACGTCCACACGCTTGGTAATTAAAACGTACGCTCATGATTAAAACATTTTAAATCAATCCAATGGTTAAGGACCACGCCACATCATTGTCGGGGCAAAGCGCCAGTCGTCTTCTCAGGCGACCTTGGCCGGACTGGTCCATTCATCACCACACCAAAAATGAAAAAGGAGGACATGATCTGAAAGGAAAAATGGTGTAGATCACAAAGATCACCTCAATTTTAACTAACTCCTCACATATAGAAAGATATGAGGATTTGAAATTTGAGGTATGTCAACTGAGTTGCTTCGATTTGACCTCTAAGCAACTCAATCTTCTTGCCTACATTGGTAGGACTTCAGACAACCAAAGAATGAAGATAATTGAGCAAAATTGAGAGAGAATCGAAGAGATGAAATTTTTTGGAAAATACCTTCAATGCAGGTCTGGATTCAACTGTTCTTGCCTTGGCTCGTGCTTGATCTTACTCAGAATGCTTGCAGGAGTAGAATGAAATGCACAAAAGGTCTTGGATCCTTGGAGTTTTGAATCTCAAAACAGTGAGATTCAAACTCAATTTCAAGATGAAATTCTCAGGATTATCCTCTCAAATGGAAGGGTTAGGGGTTTCGGATCAAAGCTGGCGTGAATGTCTGTTCAATTCTGATGCTAGAGGGCTCTATTTATAGTCGTAGCTCATGATATTTGCACCTTCCAAATCACTTTCCAAAATTGGAAATTGATAATGCATGGGTGCATAGGCGTGTACAAGCCCATGAGATCATTACTTAAGGTCCACAAATTAGTGTGAGATGGTCTGAAATCAACTTGGATTACAAGGCAAATGTGTGCAAAGATTTGAAGTTTGATCTTTGCCAAATGATGATACCATGTTCATGCCATGCGCAGCCCTAGTAATTCTTGTCCAAAATGGATGAACTTTGCCTTTTTTGGAAAGGTTAGATCAAGAGGAACAACTTTCATGTTCAACACTTTTCCATTTGAAGCTTGTATCATGATGAATTTTGAGGTGGAAGTTTGGAAATTTCAACATATTGAAATTTTTTCTAAGTGTCAAGCCATATATCTCAATATTCCACCTTGCTTAACTTTTTATGTGAGCTTCAAATGAGAAAAGTGTCTTCATCAAAGTTGTACATCTTTCAAAGACCTTCAAAATGGTCACAATTCTCATGTCATTTGGATTTTAGATGATAGAGTTATGCATTTTTGAAGTTTGGAAAAATCACTTGTTCAATGGTATAGGTCAAAAGTGACCTATAATGTCGCCTTATATCACATGCTCATAAAAGTTGAAATAGCTCTCACTCCAAACATAAACGTTGAAGTAAACATCTTGAGTTTGATTGTGAAACTTGGAAATCTTTCATATCATAAAAATTGAGAAAGTTATGGCCTTGGGAAGTTGACTTTCAAATTAGGGTTTAGACAAAATGACCTATAATGTTTCAACATAGAAAATGATTTTACAAGCAAAAATAGTTCCAGGTCTCAACATGATATTTGTTTGGAATGTCATTTGGAGTAAGTTTTATCTTGGAATAATTTTCATATGATGAAAATTGTAGGAGATAGGGTCTAGGGAGACCCAGTTTTGATCAGATGAATTCATCTGGCAAACCACCATCAACCAACTTGCTAACCTTCAATTATCTTGACTTTCTAGGCTCATGGTAGATCATATATGCATAAGATGATGAAATTTGAAGTGCCCCTTAAAAAATTTGATCAATTTGTGGGATAGCTTGTTGGAGAAGTTACTCAAGATACCCAGTCAAACTAGGGTTTCCAAGGCAAATCACCCTCAAACTCTTGAAGAAAACTTGACCAATATAACATGTAGAAATCAATGGAACTCATATATTATGCTCATAACCATTCTTGTATCAATTCATGGTTGTGCTATTTGTCATGAGGGTCTCAAACCCTAGATATGAACTTGATAGATCAATGGAGATCATGTCCTACCTACAAAAGGGTTAGGTAAATACAAAGACATATTTTTGGTATTTTGGTTAGTGAAAACTGATAAAATACAATTATGATATAATCACAAAGTGCTTGGTGATCTCTCCCAAAACAAACCCAATGAAGGAGGGGTAAGGAGAATGCCAAGGTATGATCCCAATGCTAATGCTTATGATGAAATTGCATGAGGGATCTTAGGGTGAAAATTGGGGTCTTACAGCTATGAATTTACCGCTACACTAGAAAGGTAATGTCAATACAACCGAGTGTTAAAAATCAATACAGACGAATACTATACTGGTAGGATCGACACAAACGAGTGTTTGGAAAATATGTCAGCAGGGACAAGTATTTGGAAGGAAGAACAAGGTTTTTTGTATAAGATACCGAGTCTGGCTTATGCCTTGTATGCATATTTGAATTTTTATGGCGTAGTACTCCACCTTGATGGATATGCTGTGCATTTTGAAGATGCAATGTTATGTAATGATAAGTAAGATTCAACTTTAGTTGAGCTTTATGGTGTGCCAAGCAAGGTTGAGCTTTGAGAGGTACCAAGAAAAATTGGGCTTTGGCTTTTCTGGTTTGTTCTACAAGGCCTCATGCTATTCTAGATGAGTGACATGCATGAGCAAAGCAACATGATTAATGCATGGTGATGATTTGTGTAATGGTTAACCAGATGCTCAAGTGGTGGGAGGTGGGAGATTTAAGGTTAGGATAAGGGTTACAAAGACATGATTCTCCGACACCTACTTCAGGCTCAACAATTATATATACATCTTTGCACTTGATTTGAAATAGAGAGAGAACTTATACCTTCGTAGCCAGTCTTGCCCATGTTTGTTGTGTATCTGCATGGATTGCCCAAGTCACAAGTTATGAAGCAACCTTGTCGTAGGATGATCTCGATCTGACTTACCCCGATATCTTGAAACTGTATTCCCCTGATTAACCATCTCTTAGAGCGGTTGACTTCTTGTGCTATTGGGGTGGCCTGCCTCAGTATGAGCCTTGAAGTGATTTTCCCCTGGATCATTGATATTGGAGATATTTATTGAATCTCGACATGATATCCTCAGATTAAATGCATCTTGAAGTGGCTTTCCCTTTTGCTAAACGGAGTCTTCAAGCGTTTTGCCCCCCAGTGTGATCAAACTTGCTATTATGGAAACATTCTTAATGTTAAGTGCTTATTTGCAAGTAAAAATGTTGATTTTGAAAATGATAATTCTAATGATATGCTTATGCCAATTTCGAAATACACTTTGTTCACTAAGATGATGACGTATAGTGAATGAATCATTAGTTAGAATACCATATCAATACTAACACAAATGATAACCAAATCATTCAGGAGTCAATTTTAACGTGATCTTGCTAAAGTATGCTTTCAAAATAAACCCTATTTCAATTAGGTCTTTTGAGGGTTGTAACGTGGCCTAGCTCACGGTTTTAGAAAGAAAAGGATTTATGGCTTAAAGTTTATTTTAACCCACTCATTCTCCTTGATATTTTCTAGTGCTATGTTTAGATAGTTCAACATAAGCGTTCATTTCTCAAAAGCATTTTGAATGGTAGAAGTGATGGTAAAAGAACCAATGAGATTTTTGGAGTGGCAGTCACCCACCTTTTGTTTTTTGTTTATAGTCACACGAATTTGTTCTTGTTGAGATTTTTTGTTTGATCCTTTTGTTTTGTTTTGTTTTTTGCTTTCCCTAATTTTGCATGGACTGATTTTTGGAGTTTACAGTCCACCGAGATGCCCTCATTTTTGCTCAAGTCGCTTGTTTACAAGTTTTCGACTTAGCGGCGTTTCTTTTTGTTGATTTTTTGATTTTTTGATTTCTCATTTTGCTTGAACAAACCGTGTGACATTTGTTTGTTTTATTTGTTGAAATGGCCGTGATTGCCTCGTTCTGTTTGTTGCTAAGGCACAACCATTATGGATTTGTGGTTTTCAACCTCTTGTGAGGGATAAGATGTGTGAAATTCTGGTACGCAAATATCAGATGTCGTGTGTGATGTCACGACACTAATATTAGGACTTCACACAACAATAATAGTAAGCATATAACATATGTCGTATATGATGTCACAACACCAGGATCAGGACATGTCACGCCAGAAATAATTATGCAGATAATAGATGTCGTATACGATGTCCCGACACCAGGTTCAGGACATGTCACACCAGAAACAATTACAATGCAAAAAGCAGGAAGTAAATAACCCATGTCAATTGTTAACCCAATTTGGTGCAACATCACCTACAGCTGGGGCATCCAAGCCAAGAAGTAAATCCGTTATAATAGTATTAGTTTGAAGTTCTAAACAACCTATGGTTTTATTTAATTCTCACCTAATCATTAACCTCAGAATTTCTACCTAAGACTCTCCTAGATATGAGACCCCTCTCACTTCCCTTCAGCCACACAACTGAAAACAATCAAAAAATAGAATATACACTTCCAATGAAACAAAATACTCTCTTGCTTAAAAGCTCATGAGTGATTTACAATTACAACTCAATAAACTCAGTCCAATTCAAGTATCAAAGAGATACTAGAATGGCTCACAAATAACAACGACGACTAAACCCTAACAATAACAATTTCCAGTGAAACTCTCTCTTCTGTCAATTAGGTTTAGTAACGCCCTCTTTTAATATCCTTTGATAAGCATGGGCTTAGGCATAAAAATCAGCAAATCCAAATCAAATCAAATTAAATTTGATGTCTCCTTAAATATTTTGACATCTATTCTGCATAATATTTGATCAAATCAAATATGATATTTCCTTAAATGTTTTGACATCCATTCTGTAGAATCAAATCTGATGTCTCCTTAAATGTTTTGACATCCATTATGCAGAATCAAATCAAATGTTTCCTTTAATGTTTCGACATACAGTCTACAAAATCTTCTACAGAATCAAATCAAATGTTTTCTTAAATGTTTCAACATCCAGTATGCATAATCTTTTGCAGAATCAAATCAAATCTAATCTAATGTTTCCTTAAAATGTCTCAACATCCCTTTTTATGAAACAAGTGCACAATTGGAAATGAAACAAGAGGTCCTTAAAAAAACCTTCTTGAATAGTCAAATACAATAGCTGAACATTTAGAGAATCTTCAGATATCTCATAAGAAAATAAGTCTTCCAAGAAGTAAAATAAAACCTGCAAAGATCCCTGATTAACATGTCACGACATCTTGCTCAACATCTTGCTGCGATACATGTTTTAACAAAATTGCTGCCAATCATAAAAGCACAGACCTAACAATCTCCCCCTTTGGCAAATTTTGGCTAAAACAATCTTTGCGTCATATAGTTGGAGAAAAGATAAAACAACAACAATAATCACAAGCACAAAAGCCAAACAACCAAACACTTGGTATAACACCAAGACATATTAGAGGCACACACAATAGAAATAAATAGTAGAAACCCAACCTCATAGAAAAGACATAGAGAGAAATAAACTCTCACATTCCAAGCCTCCTTCAGAAACAAAATCTCAAGACATTCTGTCTGACATCACATCAAGCACACAACAACCTAAGCACAAACGAAATTCTTTGAAACAAAATGTCAGGACATTTTGTCTGACATCACAGCAAGTACACAACAGTCTAAGCACAAACATAATTCTCTAAAACAAAATGTCAAGACACTCTGTCTAACATCACAGCAAGTACACAACAAATCAAACTCCCCTTAAATGTCATGATCAACAACACATAAATAACTCCCCCTGTCACATAGAAAAGATACTCCCCCTCAAAGAAACAACCTTCACCCAGAGAATACAAAAAAAAATCAAGAGTACAACTAGCATAACTCTACACTATCTACTCCCCCCTTTTAGCCAGAATAGGAAAAACCAAGTAGACATTCATCAATGGCAACAAACTAGTAGAGAAAACCAATAACAAAACATGTGAGTTAGAGGTACAAACCACGACACATAGAGGTGCAATATTCAGGGCAAAGGCCCGCAAAAAAAATACAAAATCAAACAGAAAAAAAATAGCTTAGATGTCAACAAAAGCATCTGATTCATTCCTTGTTGGCTCAATGTTTGACCCAATATCTTCAAGTTGGAAAAGGGGTTGGAAACTTAAAAGTTATAAGTTTTAATTACCAATATCAAAATGAACAAGGAAAAACCCATTTGACAAAATTTATTCCTCCAGAAAGGAAGTATGAGCCCATGATGTCTGACCAAATGATACAACACCCTACATGACTTCAGGAAACTCAAACTAAAGTCAAGTTTTTGCCTTGGAAATGTCATTTCTATGGTAAATATGACCATACAAAGCCTTTCTTCTACAAATGGTATGGTTATCCAAAACATCCAACATATCCTAGGAAAGAATCATGTTATGATTAAAACTAGAAAGGAGTGGAAACCTATGGTTGTCCCATTTGAAACTACTCGTTCTTACACATGCCTAATGTCCAAGGAAGATAAAGTCATGTTGTTGCACCAGAAGCTTGGACATCTGAATCTCAAAGGAATGTCTCTTGGTTACTCTATAAATAATAGAGCTTACATGGTATTTAACTCCAGAACCAAGGACGTGATGGAATCCATTAATGTTGTGGTTGATGATTCAATTATTGTAAAAGGGACTGATGTCACTAAAGATATTGGAACATCATCTCAACAGACTGATGCTTCAGAAAATATGGAAGACATTGAGTCAAACATTGAGCCAGCAAGGAATCAATCAGATGCTTTTGCTGACATTTGAGCTGTTTCTTTTTCAGTTTGATTTTGTATGTTTTTTGTGGGCCTTTGCCCTGAATATTGCACCTCTGTGTGCCATGGTCTGTACCTCTAACTCGCATGTTCAGCTACTACTTTGCTTTATTGTTTTGTTACCATTGATGAATGTCAGTTTGGTTTGTCATATTCTGGCTATTAAGAGGGAGTATATAGTATAGAGTTATGCTAGTTGTGCTCTTGATTTTTCTTTTCAGATCTATCTCCGATAGCCAATTCAAAAGTTTGAAGTAACCCAATAAGCTCATCTACTCTCATGTTGAAATGTCTTGGGCTTCTTCAATATATGTGACCTTCATGTTGTAGCAGGGTATTCGTTACCATTAGAGATATTGACTAAATCCAAGGTAAATCATACAAGTCGAGTCGCCACCGCACTTCTATTTATCGAAAGGAATGGTTAGAAAGCAAACAAAAACCTAAAAGTTTTATCGAATCAAAAACTAGTAAAAATGTCAGAGATCTGGGTAAGGGGGTTGGTTATGCAATGGGAAGGTATTAGGCACCCAAAGCATCCTAGGTACTCCTAGGGAGCCCTTTTCACATTTGTTGCAAAGGTTGTTGTTTTGGTGAAAATTTATTTGTGCAAACATGATTGAAGGGATGAGAAAAGCGTGTATGTTTATCTAATGTACTGCTTACTAAAAGAAGGGTCAAAAGAAAATATCTCGCACAGACGTCGCATCCACTGCATACGTATCTCATCTGAATCTAAGAATCATAGTCTTCGTAGCTCGACTACCTATGGGTTAAAAAGGAGTGTGCTCGCTAAGACATCGCGTGTTATGCCTACGTATCTCATCTGGGATGAAAATTAGAGCAAAACGTAGTTCGACCACCTATGGGGTAAGGGTTGTGTTTTGGGGTGAACGACGTTACTACGCAATCTACCGGATGCTCGACCTTTGGAGACTTACTCGCCTGTAGTAGAAGGAGATAATGTGTTCTTAGGAGAAGAAAAATCAATGAGTTTGGGGTGTTTAGGGATGCTCATGCAAAAAGGCAGTCCTAGATGAAGGAACCGCGCAACCTTAATTGACATGCCACGAAAGGCTATGCGAAACCTAAGAAAGCGGTAAAATACGGGAAAAATAAAGTACCACACGGATAAAGATCCGAAGCAACAGCAATTTACGAGGTAAGAAAACCAGAGATTCCCAAGCTAGCACCATCAAAGAAAGTGAGTCAGTACAGGTAATCGGAATAAACCTCCAGGTGGTATCCCACAAATAAAGTGGAACACCAGGCAAGCCATCTCTGCAAGAGTCATATGAGCCCTCACAAAACAAAACTCAACAAACAGGTTAGAGAAACAAGATAGGGTAATCAAGAGTTGCCCCCAAATCAAAATGTAACCACATGAATCATGCCATTAAAATTCACAAAAAGCTCACAAAAAGCAACCAAGGGTAGGAGGCCTAAACCTCTTGTCAAACACATGCATCAAAAGGGTATCAAATTCACCCATAATACCTCATACATTCAGAGCATTCAAATTAAAAGCATAAAGTAATGGGGATAAGGGCAAACCTGATTGGAGAGACCGATGAAATTGAATGGCACGGTTGGGTTCGCAAAGCACTCTTAGGGTTTATATGAGAGGGAATTGGTTCTTTGTCGATGAGTTCCCTTCAGTCTCTGGAGGTTGCTCTGAACTCTGTAAGCTCTTCTCTCACTATCTTTTTCCCTGCCAGGGTAATAGGAATAGAATTGCCTTTTGTTTCACTGAAACTCTGAATTTGTAACCTGATTTTTGTGGACCTGTGGGCTCAAATGAGAGAGGCCCAAGTCCAAAATTTTTCTGTTATATTTTATTTATTTATTTATTATTATTATTATTTTTTTTCGTTCTTTTTTGTTTTTTTTGTTTTTTTTGTTTTTTGTTTTCGTTTTTTTTAAACACGTGGGCTTCGCCTAGCGAGCATGACAGTTCAAGAAATTCCTCTGAGCATAGGTGATTCTGGTGGCTTTTCTTGGGACTCGCTAGGCGACCCATTCTGCTCGCCTAGCGAGCATGACAGCTCATGAACAAACTTTTGCTCCTTCAAGATTAACGTTTTGACTGACGAATAGACCCCATTTGAACCTGTTGGAAGTATCTCAAGCCATTCCTTTGTGTTGACTGATCATCTAAATAGAACCCACAAAGTGTCTTGGATGATACTCAAGCTTCAAACAAAAGATGTTAGTGACACATTTTTATGCTTTTGGTTAGTAAACAAAAGTAAGAGAAACAATGATGTATAATTCAAGCATGCTTGGTGATCTCAAACCAATCACAAGGAGTCCCACCCATAGGCAAAGGGAACCAAGATGCTAAAGATCCTTGAGGCAATACAAATGCAATATTATGATGCCATGAGGGATCTTAGGGTCAAAATTGGGGTCTTACAGATGCCCCTATTTAAGGTCATTCTAGCCGGAGAAGTGAAGGTTAAAATCTT
Source organism: Lathyrus oleraceus (assembly GCF_024323335.1). Lineage (NCBI taxonomy): Eukaryota > Viridiplantae > Streptophyta > Magnoliopsida > Fabales > Fabaceae > Lathyrus > Lathyrus oleraceus. The sequence goes on along the minus strand of NC_066583.1, from coordinate 475,896,182 downwards.
CGTCTCGACGGGGTAGAATGGGCTTAAATAATAACAAGAGACGAATTTTGGTCCCTAAGACACCTCATAATGCAAATGTAGGTATGAAAAATGGTAGCACTTTGTGGAGATATGTGTCCACAAAAGCAAAGAAATCAGAAGCGACTGATAATCCATATGAGCAATTCACTCCATGGGACCAAGATCCTGGGGACTCTCCTGGGGATAGAAAAGGGATAAAAATGCGCGAGCAGGTCACGACTCAAAGCGCGGGGAACAAAATTCCAAAGGGAAAAAATCCATTGGAAAGACTCGAGCTGACTCGAAGATGCAGGTATTGGGGAATATGCCAATACAGCAAAAACTATCCACAGCGGATACTTCGGATAAAATCCGGATGAAAACAATCCACTAAGGGACTTTGCTGGGGATGTCCACAAGGACACTCCTGGGGAAGCAGCGGGACGAGGTATTACCGGTTACTGGGTGTAACACCCCAAAATTTGCCCTCCTCATTCATGCATTCATTTAGCGTTTCATATTGCATTTCATCATGTCAATCAGAATTAGATCCAAGAAACTTTAAAAAAATAAATAAAATAAAAATAAAAAAATAAAAAAAATAAAATAATTTTTTACAAAAAATAAATAAATAAATAAAAATAATAATAAAAAAATAAATAAAATATAATAGAAAAAACTTGGACTTGGACCTCTCTCATTTGAGCCCACAAAGCCATGAAAATCAAGTTATAAAAGAGGGAGATCAGACAGAAAAAGGAAGAGAAGCAAAATACTCTGAGGTTTCCTTGAAACAAAACCCTTAACAAAACCTGGAGAGAAACCTGACAGAGAACTCAGAGCAACCCCCAGGCAACTCTGAAAAATTCAATCTGACTCACACACTTTCATGTCACGCAAACCCTAACATTGCCTTGCAAACCCAGCCGTGCCATTTGATTTCAATCGGTCTCTCCCATCAGGTTTGCCTCATTCCCATGATTTTATGCTCTTAATTTGGATCATCTGAATGTATGAGGTATGATAGATGAATTTCATTATGTTTTTGCCCACGGGTTTAATTATGCATGAATGGGTGAAACCTATGCCTTGAATGTTTAATCACATGATTTCTGAAATGTATGCCACAGGGTTTGAGGTTTCTGAAACCATACTGTTATCCATGAAAAAAATGCTTATCGTGTTTCACTAACCCTTTTGTTGAGTTTTTGTGAGGGCTCACAGACTCTTGCAGAGATGGTTTGCGTGGTTTTCCCACTTTATTTGTGGGATACCCCCTGGAGGTTCATTCCGATTACCTGTACTGACTCACCTTTCTTTGATGGCATTAGCTTGGGAGATCCCTGGGTTTCTTACTCCTTTAATTGCTGTTACTTCGGATCTTTATCCGTGTGGTACTTTTACCTCTTTTCCACATTTTATCGCTTTCTTAGCTGGAAGACCTCGATAGGAGGCATTTGTTTTCTTTTGTTTATTTACTTCTGAGCCCCTTGTTGGCACATTTACTTTATACATGTTTGTTTTGTATGTGTTCGTATCCCTGCAGGTAGCGCGGTTCCTTCGTCAAGGACTGCCTTTTTGCCCTTGAGCATCCTAAACCCTAAAACCCAAAGCAACACGTTAACTCCTTCTACTACAGGTGAGTAAGTCTCCAAAGGTCGAGCATCCGGTAGATTGCGTAGTGACGTCGTTCGTCCAAAACCCAATCCATAACCCCATAGTTAGCCGAACTACGTTTTGCTCTGATTCTCAGGCCAGATGAGATACGTAGGCAAAAGACGCGATGTCTTAGCGAGCACAATTACCCTTAACCCCTAGGTAGCCGAGCTACGAAGACTCTGATTCTCATATTCAGATGAGATACGTATGCAGTGGATGCGACATCCGCGCGAGTCATTTTCATTTAACCCCCTTTTTTAGTAAATAACACATTAGATAAACTCACACCCTTTAGACAAGAACTACAAAAGTGGATCCCGTAGAGTACTACGGATGCGTAGGGGTGCTAATACCTTCCCTTCGCATAACCGACTCCCGAACCCAAGATTTGGTTGCAAGACCCCGTCTTGTCCTTTCCTTTTTCAGGTTTACTTCGAGCGTTTCCTTTCCCTCCTTTGGGATGAATAACGCACGGTGGCGACTCTTCTGTCATTTTCTTTCGCCGGTTATTTTTTCGTGCACTGTATTTTTCAGGTTGCTACACTGGGTAATAAGCTCAAGGAGACATGTGATCTAAACGCCAGGTATGAGGGTGAGAGATACAACATGCTCAGGAAGAGATGAATATCCCAGACCGACATAAGGGTGAGAGATATCAAAACTTCAAAATGTCTGAGGAAAACCTAAAAGGTATACTTCAACTCAGGGATTCTGACTCCACAGGGGACAAAAAGTCATAATAGGGAGCAGAGAGGAAGGAACACCAGGGATACCGATTACTGGGCATATAATAGGTGACCAACCAAGGCGTGAATTGGGGAATATTCCCAAAACACTCATCATCCAAAAGAGGGCTAAAAGCAAACTCGATTACAGGATGGATATTCGACTCCACCAAGGGGATACGAATCTTACTCAACTAGGGAAGAACAAAAGGCTTTAGACCCGAGAGTGCATGAGATATACTATCTATTACCGTCATAACATAGATAATATACTCGCACGGACGATTATTCACAACCGGTTACTGGGTTAATAAAGGATAAATCGACCGAAAAGAAAAGGCATCGGGATACCGAAACTAGGTATATAATGATGACCAATTCAGGGGAGAAACAATCGTTACCAACAACAACAAGGTAGACGAGAGATGACCCGTGGGATAAATTGCATAATCAGGGCAATTATCCAAGCAGATGAGAGGATATCATCACCGAATATTGGATGAAGATAACTGTCACCAATTAAAGATGAGCAAAAATAGTTACTCTGCAAAAAGGGAAGAAATAGGGTTTACAACTATCGGTATGAGGGTAGAGAAACACAGACTCCGCCGGGGATAATAATTACTAATTATTGAGCAATTATTCATTTACCACAGGGAAACAGGAAAAGAGTCTCAAGAGACCGATCTAGGATCAAACTAGATAGGCACACCAAATCAAGACTTGTCCCGGTGAGGATATAACTCAATGGGGAAAACCATCCCAGTATATGTGTTGGGAAGGAACAAAAACAATCAACATCCACGAGGATATAACCCGGTGGGGAATATGGAAGAAAGGATAGACGCTTTCTGCTTATGGAGCTGACTCTATATGGAGAGATCAGACACACACATCTGCTCGGGGAAGTATATCACCAAATAGCAGGAGACAGCAAACAACGATATATGGCAAAGAATGCAACATGAATATCTGAATGTTATCATTATGCATGAATATGCGTGGTTTATGTATGATGTATACTGACAAACAGACGTATCTAACACAACCAGGTCCAGGAATCAACCACCCGGTACTACATCTTAAGAGAGAAAGCCAAGTTCACCAGAGAGTATCCAATCTGCTGGGGATCAGAGATACCAGGAAGCAAAGAACTCTGCAAGGGATGAATCATCAATCATTCCAACTGGGGACGAGAGTTATCACATACAAGGTCCACCACACCAACAACTCTACTGGGGAATCTATCCGAGGAGATAAAGGATTTATCGGGATCAACCACCAAATACCGCTCTTGCCCAAAGAGATCCAAGTTGCTGAGGAAGAAAGATTGCTACTCTACTGAAGGGAAGAGAGGTGACTCTCAACAAGCAATCCACTTGGTAGGATAAACCATAAAAGGTCCCGGAGGGAGGAGATACAGTCATGCCGGGAATATGGACAAAAATCTTACCCCGTTGGGGATCGTACCACCCTTGGGAGAGCACTGAGGATCTCCTAAGTATCCTTTCGTCATTGTGAATGTTCACTTTGTTTAAAAACAAATTATAAAAAATTTGATTGTTCGAAACAATGATATTTTCTTAATCAAAACATGCAAAACATTTGTTGAATAGAAACAGATAAGAGTGCCAATAATTGGATAAAAGGCTCGAATTTATTTGATAGAAAGGTAGTCTACGAATGGCAAGACTCCATAGATCTTTACAAATTTGAAATTGGTGATATATATTGGAAAAGGGATACATTGAACATAATGACCACTTCTCCACCAATTCTGAATCCGATGTATTTGAAGCTTTGGCTGATAATGAGCAAGGATCTCTAACGGACGACAGTTGTAGAACAAAGTCTTGTCAGGATGCAGTTACTTGCCAAATCCCTAATTTTTACCTAGATTTCCCCAGGATGAGGTACCCAATCTAGCGGGATACATATATCATTATTATATATTTTTTGTGTCTCTAACTTTTGCCTGGATCGCCCTTTCGGGTTTTCAATCCACCGATATGCTCATTTTTGCCTAAGTCGCCCTTTCGGGTTTTCAACTTAGCGAGCTATTCAATTTTTATTTTTTTAGGCGAAGTATTTCTTGACTGCATCTGAATTCACAGGACGAGTGAAATCCTCCCCATCCATAGTTGTAAGTATCAAAGCACCGCCTGAAAAGGCTCTCTTAACAACAGATGGACCTTCATAGTTTGGAGTCCACTTGCCCCTGGAATCGGGCGCGAAAGACAAGACTTTCTTGAGCACAAGGTCACCTTCTCGGAACACACGAGGCTTGACCTTCTTATCAAAAGCTTTCTTCATTCTCTGCTGATATAACTGACCATGGCACATGGTAGTCAATCTCTTCTCTTCAATCAAGTTTAGCTGGTCGTAATGACTCTGAACCCATTCAACATCAGTCAACTTGGCCTCCATCAAGACTCTCATTGATGGGATCTCCACCTCTACTGGGAGTACCGCCTCCATGCCATAAACAAGAGAGAAAGGGGTCACCCCTGTTGAAGTGCAGACAAATGTACGATAGCCATGCAAAGCGAATGGTAGCATCTCATGCCAATCTTTGTACGTAACAACCATTTTCTGGATAATTTTCTTGATATTCTTGTTAGCAGCTTCAACGGCCCCATTCATCTTGGGTCTGTAAGGATAAGAATTATGATGTGCAATCTTGAATTCACTACACAGCTCTTTCATCATCTTGTTATTCAAGTTAGATCCGTTATTAGTAATGATCTTATCTGGCACACCATATCGACATATGAGTTGATTCTTGATAAACTTCACGACCACCTGCCTGGTCACATTTGCATACGACGCCGCTTCAACCCACTTGGTGAAGTAATCAATTGCTACGAGAATAAATCTGTGTCCATTGGACGCTTTCGGCTCTATCATGCCAATCATGTCAATTCCCCACATGGAGAAAGACCATGGTGATGAGATCACATTCAAAAGTGTCGGGGGAATATGAATCTTATCAACATAAATCTGACACTAGTGGCATTTCTTCACAAATTTGCAGCAGTCAGACTCCATTGTCAGCCAATAGTAGCCTGCTCTCAAAATCTTTCTAGCCATGGCATGTCCATTGGAATGAGTACCAAATGAACCCTCATGGACCTCAGTCATCAACAGGTTTGCTTCGTGTCTATCCATGCATCTGAGCAGAACCATGTCAAAATTTCTTTTGTAAAGCACTTCGCCATTGAGGTAGAAACTACCTGACAATCTCCTCAAAGTCTTCCTATCTTTTACAGATGCCCCAAGCGGGTAAATCTGGCTCTGAAGGAAACACTTGATATCATAATACCACTGCTTATCATCTTTTACTTCTTCTACTGCAAATACATGAGCTGGTCTGTCCAAGCGCATCACGGTGATATTGGGGACTTCATTCCACAATTTAACCACAATCATTGAAGCAAGCATAGCAAGAGCATCTGCCATCCGATTCTCATCTCGAGAAATATGATGGAAGTCAACCTCAGTAAAGAACGTTGAAATCCTCCTCACATAATCTCTGTATGGAATGAGGCCAGGCTGATTCGTTTCCCATTCACCCTTAATCTGATTAACAACGAGGGCCGAATCACCATATACATCAAGATGCTTGATCCTTAGATCAATACATTCCTCCAATCCCATAATACAGGCCTCATACTCAGCCATATTATTCGTGCATTTGAAAGTTAGCCTTGCTGTAAAAGGAATATGCGCGCCCCAATACCACGGCCCCAATACCATTTCCATACTGATTTACAACGCCATCAAACACCATACTCCATCTGGAACCAGGCTCTGGCCCTTTATCAAGTGTAGGCTCATCGCAATCTTTCACTTTCAAATACAGAATTTCCTCATCCGGGAAGTCATACTGAACTGACTGATAATCTTCAATAGGCTGATGTGCCAAATGGTCAGCCAAGATACTACCTTTAATAGCCTTCTGAGCTCGATACTCAATATCATACTCAGATAACAACATCTGCCAACGGGCAATTCTCCCTGTTAAAGCAGGCTTCTTGAACATGTACTTGATTGGATCCATTCTGGATATCAACCAAGTCGTATGATTTATCATATACTGGCGTAAGCGCTTAGCAGCCCAAGCCAAAGCACAGCATGTCTTTTCAAGCATTGAGTATCGAGACTCACAATCAGTGAACTTCTTACTCAGGTAGTAAATAACATACTCCTTCTTCCCTGATTCGTCTTGCTGACCAAGGACACAACCCATCGAGTCTTCAAGAATAGTCAGATACATGATCAAAGGTCTTTCCTCTACAGGCGGAGACAGAATCGGAGGCTCAGACAGATATTCTTTAATACTGTCGAAAGCTTTCTGGCAATCCTCGGTCCAATCATGGGACTGATCTTTCCGGAGGAGCTTGAATATAGGCGCACATGTGGCAGTCATGTGGGATATGAATCTGGAGATATAATTCAAGCGGCCAAGAAAACCTCGGACTTGCTTCTCAGTTTTGGGCCCAGGCATCTCTTGTATTGCTTTGACCTTTGCAGGATCAACCTCAATACCTCTTTCACTAACAATGAAGCCCAATAACTTGCCAGAACGGACTCCAACTGTACACTTGTTGGGATTCAGACGAAGCTTATATTTCCTCAAACGCTGGAAAAGCTTCAACAAATGCTCTACATGTTCAACTTCCGTTCTTGACTTAGCAATCATATCGTCAACATATACCTCAATCTCCTTGTGCATCATATCATGAAACAAGGTGGTCATAGCTCGTTGATACGTGGCTCCGGCGTTCTTCAAACCGAAGGGCATCACTCGATAACAGAATGTTCCCCAAGGTGTGATGAATGTTGTCTTCTCCATATCCTCGAGTGCCATTTTAATCTGATTATATCCGGAAAATCCATCCATAAACGATAAGACTTTGGATTTAGTTGCATTATCTACCAACATATCAATATGTGGTAGAGGGAAATCATCTTTCGGACTAGCTTTATTCAAGTCTCTATAGTCCACACACATCCAGACTTTTCCATCTTTCTTAGGTACGGGCACAATATTGGCCACCCATTGAGGATATGTAGAAGTCACCAGAAACCCCGCATCAATTTGCTTCTGAACTTCCTCTTTGATCTTCACTGCCATATCAGGATGAGTTCTTCTGAGTTTCTGCTTTACAGGCACACACTCAGGTTTCAAAGGTAGGAAATGTTGCACAATATCAGTATCTAGACCTGGCATGTCTTCATACGACCAAGCAAAGACGTCGACATATTCTCGTAGTAACTTAATCAACCCCTTCTTAACAGATTCTTCCAGAAGTGCCCCAATCTTTACCTCCCGCACACAATCTTCAGACCCCAAGTTGACTGTTTCCAGATTCTCAAGATGCGGCTGAATGATCTTCTCTTCATGATCAAGTAGCCGGGTGATCTCATCAGGAATCTCTTCAACATCATCTTCCTCTGCCTCAAATACAGGGAATTCAAAATTGGGAGATGGTGTTGGGTCATTATGTTCAATGGGTTTAGAAATCAACCTGCATAATGATTTTGGATATGAAAAGATTTAGAATTCAAACAAGGTAAATCATTATGCAGATGAAAAGATTGATTTTATTCCATTTTGAGGTTTTATGTGATCACCAATTTCATGCAAAAGCCAAAAGGGAAAATAAATGGAAAAACAAACATTTAACACGAATTTATTGAATGAAAATATCATTGTATTTATGCGTCATCAATGTCATCACTCCTCCTTTTGGTATGGGAGAATGGTTTTTAAACAAAGTGATCATTAGGTTGACTTATGGATAATTGTTGGAATATCCACAACGACCCAATTGTTGCAGACCCCTCCAGGGATGATGAAATTGCCAGAATCCTTTGTATCTTCTTCTAAAACGGCAGCAGCCTCCTCATCTAGACCAGTGTGGATGAAACCTCCACTCTTGAATAACCCTTGCTTGTTGAAATTACCAGAAGAAAAACCTATGCCAGCCCGGGACTCGTTGTCTTCTAACTCAATCATTTTTCCTAAACCAGTGGTTGCACCACGCTTAATGGCCAACTTTGCATCTTTGTAGGAAGCAAATGAAGGAGTTCTCTTCTCAATAGGCTCAGCAATAGATAAAGCTTGGAAAGGAGTTCCAATTTCAACCTCATCATCTATATAAGATAAGGAAGACAAATGGCTAACCAGGAGAGCCCTTTCTCCCCCTACCACCACCAGCTTCTTGTTTTTCACGAATTTCAATTTCTGTTGTAGGGTGGACGTCACGGCGCCTGCCTCGTGAATCCATGGTCTGCCTAAGAGACAACTATACGATGGGTGAATGTCCATAACCTGGAAGGTAATCTGGAAATCACTTGGTCCGATCTTGACTGGGAGATCAACTTCCCCAATCACAGTTTTGCGAGACCCATCGAAAGCCTTCACAACTACTCCACTCTGCCTCATGGGAGGCCCTTGATATGATAGCTTTGAGAGAGTGGACTTTGGCAATACGTTCAATGATGACCCGGTGTCCACCAGCACATTGGACTTGACGTCGTCTTTGCAATTCATAGATATGTGTAAAGCCAAGTTGTGGTCTCTTCCCTCCTCAGCGAGATCAGAGTCACAAAAGCTCAGGTTGTTGCAAGCAGTAATGTTTGCAACAATGCTATCGAATTGCTCCAAAGTGACATCGTGATCTACATATGCCACATCCAACACCTTCTGCAGAGCCTCTCGGTGTGGTTCTGAATTTAAGAGTAAGGATGACACAAATATTTTGGATGGCGTTTGTAGAAGTTGGTCTACAACATTGTACTCGCTTTTCTTGATAAGTCTCAGCATCTCATCACAATCTTCTTTCTCATTACCACTCGGGCCAACAGAAGTAGGAGTTTTCAGTACGGAGGAGGGCTTAACAACAAGTGTCGGATTCGGCGAATTCACAATGTTCCCAATCGGGCGTTCAACATAATCAACATTAATTTGAGGCTTCGGCGGTGCTGAAAATACACGGCCACTACGGGTCAAACCGCTAACATCGGCAATATTCACAATAGAAGAAGAGGGCAAGGACACCTCTTTCCCATTCTCTACTGCTACAGCATTGTAGCGATATGGAACTGCCTTTTCAGAAGAGTAAGGCACAGGACCAGTAGGCTTAATGATCAGAGCGGGAGAAGCCTTCTGCTTGCTACCATTGTACTTGATGATAACAGGCTCGGGTATCCGGAACACTGGGGAAATCACGTTGACCTCAGGCTCATTTTCATCAACATTCCTATTTTGAAGGATCTCAATGACTCCTTCGTCCAGCATTTCCTGAACATCCTTGCGCACCTGGCAACAACCCAATCGGTTAATAGAGAAGACTCGACATCTATCATGGTCATGCTCATAATGATTGTAGTCACACAACAAACGATACATCTGGACCAGAGATTGTTGAATATGACTGACATATTTGACCTTGTATTTTCCAGGGCAACCCTGAACCATGTTGACATATTTCCCATGTTCGGGCAATGGGTTCTTCTTCACATTAGGGCCTACGTCCTCAAAACATAGAATACCACACCTCACAAGGTCTTGAACCTTGGTCTTCAAAGGGTAACAATTCTCCACGTCGTGGCCGGGAGGACCAGAATGGTAAACACAATGTAACTCAGGCTTATACAACCACTGGGGGTTAGCAGGTATAGCCGGTGGGTCTCTCGGAGTAATCAACTTCCTTTCTATCAAAGAGGGATATAACTCTGCGTACGTCATAGGAATATGATCGAAGGTGACCCTTTTCCTCTCGTAACTCGTGCTGGTTTGATTACTGTTTCGAGGCTGGTAGGCCTGCTGCTGCGGTCGGTGATGTGGTTGCTGATTGTTACTATGTTGCTGATACTGTTGATTGTCTCTGAAAATAGGTGCTATATGAGCCACCTGGTGCTGGTTACTGGCGGGACGCACAGTCTTCCTCCTCACAGAGGGTCTTCTTGGTTTCTCATGGGAGATCACAACATGTGCCTCTCCATCTTTCTTCTTTGCAAACGCCCCATAACGTTTGGCAGAAGAGCATTCTTCTCTGGTTAACCGTCCTTCACGGACCCCTTCTTCTAGACGCATCCCCATATTCACCATCTCAGTGAAGTCAGAAGAAGCGCTAGCAATCATCCGCTCATAATAAAAAGAACTTAAAGTCTTCAAAAAGATCTTAGTCATCTCTTTCTCTTCTAGCGGAGGCACGATCTGTGCTGCCACCTTTCGCCACCTCTGGGCGTACTCCTTAAATGTTTCTTTATCCTTCTGGGACATGGCTCTCAATTGATCTCTACCGGGAGCCATATCCATGTTGTACTTGTACTGCTTGACGAAGTCTTCGCCGAGATCATTGAAGGATTAGATGTTCGCGCTGTCTAAACCCATGTACCAACGCAAAGCGGCACCAGACAGACTGTCCTGAAAGTAGTGGATGCGTAGTTGGTCATTATCGATTTGAGTCGACATCTTCTTGGCATACATGACCAGGTGGCTGAGAGGACAAGTATTTCCTTTGTACTTTTCAAAATCAGGGACCTTGAATTTCACAGGGATCTTCACATTTGGAACCAAGCAGAGTTCGGCAGCAGACTTGCCGAAAAGATCCTTTCCTCTGAGAGTTTTTAATTCCTTGCGAAGCTCAAGAAATTGATCGTTCATAGCATCCATCTTCTCATAAACATCTGGACCCTCAGACGGCTCAGAATGATAGATGGTATCGTCTACCCTGGGAAAAGTATGCATGACAGAAGGAGGAACGGCAAGGACCGGGCTAGATGCCGACAGAGAAGCAAAGGTGGGAACAAGACCCTCAGGCATGAAATTGGGAGGCATCCCCCACGGGAACCCGGTTGGCATGGCTGTTGGAACAAAGTGTGCACTGGCAGCGGGCACAGTAGAGGAGACAATCTCGGAGATAACTGTCCTCTGGGGAGGAGTTGAAGGTGTCGGAGAAGACTGGCTCTGGGCAGCCATGAGTGACTCCATTAGGGCAGTCAATCTGGCCACTTCCTCTTTCAGCTCGCGGTTCTCTTGCTCTAAGTGATCCATCAGTCTTGAAATGTTGGCTCTAGTGTAGTACCAGTGAGTCAGCTTGTCTTCAAAATAAATGAAGGACACATAGTTAGACCACAGGGCACAGGATCAGAAGCAAAACCTGCTTATGCATATGATGCATGCAATGCTTGTGCATATGATTTGTTTTTTATTTCAAAGGAACTTTAGAGTTTTATTTGCAAATTCTGGAAATATTAAGCATTTTATCACATGTGGAAATATCTCATCAAATAATATCAGGGAAAAGAAGTGCAACATCGTCAATCATATACAAGAGAAAAGGAACATAATCGTCCTATGGATCCCTAGAAACAATCATTTAAAGCTTGGGACACAGGAAGATAAGATGCGTGAAGCCTCTTCACCTCCCTCTCGTAGGCTGCCTCCATATCGGCCTTCTCTTTGGCGAGTCAATCATACTTCCTCTTCCAGAACTTAGAAGACTGAGGAAGTAGAGAAGTCCATACATCATCTGGGTCATCAATAACCTGATGCTCAAGGAACTCTATCAAAGCATCCTTCTCCTTAATCTGCTGAAGCAACTCTTCACGTTCACGGATCCAGGCACGTGAACGGTCTTCGTCTCTCAACTCCTATACTCCTTGATTAGGGAGGGTTGAAGGCTCAACCATAATCATAGGTGTAGGTCTCGGATACTCGTAAGGCATGAGATACTCAGACGCCCTCTTCCTAACCCAAACAGTGTAAGGCTCCAAAGCGATGCAATTCTTAGGACCCAACTCTTTCCTTCCTTTCCTATGAATCTTGCGCCAAGCACGGACCATCCTAGCTTTTAAGCCTTGGGGATCTTTACCATCCTGAAAGAATACACCCTCTAACAGAATGTTATTGGGTTTATACTTTAAGGGGAACCCAAGCTGCCGACGTGCCAAAACAGGATTGTAGTTAATCCCACCACATGTACCAAGAAGAGGTACATTGGAGAATTCTCCACAAGAGTCAATAATCCGCACACCATCATACACATGGTTATACCAAGAGATATCATCATTAGTGAGAGACATAAGTCTCGTGGACCACCGTAGACATTCCTTGTTCTCCTTGAAAGCGACCGTCTGAGGTAAGTGAGAAATAAACCACTTATACAACAGAGGCAAACAACACACAATGGCGCCACCACCCTTTGCATTCCTCATATGCGAAGAGAAGTAGGAACGGGATTAAGAGTAGAGAAGATCCTAATAGCATTCACATCCACAAACTTGTCGATGTTGGGGAACAATACCAATCCATAGATGAGAAGTACAAATATGGCTTCAAAGGCATCCTCACTCATGGCCTTCCCATATATAGTAGCTTGAGCAATGAGGAACTCAGAAGGGAGACCTTGAATTTCACCTTTGATAGTCATATGAGCACCAACCAGAGATTCATCTATGTGTAACATGTCAGCTATCTCTTGAGAAGTAGGAATACTCTCCAAGCCACTGAACGGCAACTGGTCTAGAATAGGTATACCCACAAGGTAAGCATACTCCTCATGGGTAGGCAAAAGCTGGAAATCCGGAAACGTGAAGCAACGGTACAAGGGATCATAAAACTGCACCAATACACTCACCAATCCTTCATCCACCTGAGTAGTCAGAAGAGGAAGAAGCTTCCCAAAACGAGCCTTGAAACCCAAAGGATCTAATACATAGGATGTCAGATTCCTTAACTCTTTCAAATCTGGTTGCCTGAAGTTGTACTTCTTTGTATTCCTTCTTTGTCTTTCCATGTCTGAAAATTTTGCAAATAAACCCCTTAAGTTCCTTGAAAATTTTCTTATTTATTGATGATATGGATGCAAATGGGTGCATGAATGCATGAATACAACAATCACACTCAAGGATCAAGCAAAGCACACCAAACAAAGGTCATGGGATGGATCATGTTATACTTAATATCAATCATCCATTTTGGTGGATTATGGTTTACACCTTATCAACACCCAAGTTCCATTGATATTAAGGATTCATGAACGGATCAACCATGAATCAAGGGTTTGTTGTAAGTCACGAGCATGGAGTTAGGTTAAGAACCACCCAAAGGGAGTGTACTAAGGTTTAACCTGCCAAACATGTTCTACAAAAGGTTCCCATAGTCATCATCCCATCTTTTGGATATTATCGGAGAAACGACTACTCGTATTCCAAAAATATTCTCAAGAGAGACTCTTATGAGTGTAGTATCGCGTAACAATCGTATCAAATCTTACACTTGAACGACCTTCGCACTACATCCTAAGAATAGGCCAAGATGGGTTTGATAAACTAAGGTCCTTGGCTTCTAAGGTCTATATTGGAAAGAGTAATGTCTAACCACAACTTACTTGTGTGACATTATTGATCCCAACATAACCTCCACCAAGTGAATGGACTTGCAAGTCAACTTGCTAAGGAATAACTCCACACAAGTCAACAAGACTACGCCATTCTCCTATCCTAAGTGCACTCGAGTCCGGGTATAGAACTCATCTCACAAAGATCACCAAGCATACAAGGAATTAATATCAAGCAATTCAATCATTACATACAATACAGTAATCCCAAATTGCACAAAAATATGTCACAAAAAAAATATACAATACAATACAACAAATATGAAAAGTAGGCAAAACCCACTAGGATCTTTCTTCCCCAGCAGAGTCGCCACTTTTCTGTAGTGGGGTATTCGTTACCATTAGAGATATTGAATAAATCCAAGGTAAATCATACAAGTCGAGTCGCCACCGCACTTCTATTTATCCAAAGGAATGGTTAGAAAGCGAACAAAAACCTAAAAGTTTTATCGAATCAAAAACTAGTAAAAATGTCAGAGATCTGGGTAAGGGGGTTGGTTATGCAATGAGAAGGTATTAGGAACCCAAAGCATCCTAGGTACTCCTAGGGAGCCCTTTTCACATTTGTTTCAAAGGTTGTTGTTTTGGTGAAAATTTATTTGTGCAAACATGATTGAAGGGATGAGAAAAGCGTGTATGTTTATCTAATGTACTGCTTACTAAAAGAAGGGTCAAAAGAAAATGACTCGCACGGATGTCGCATCCAAGAAATCTTCCGCAAATCCCTGAGCCACTTCCATGGTGGTTCAAACCTGATTCACATTGTGTTTTTCACCAGGGAGCCCCTGGGCATGACATAGAGAACTGCTATCCTTTGAAATATGAGGTGCAAAAGCTTGTAAAGGGTGAAATGGTGTCCTTTGAGGACATAACACCAAATGTGAAAGCCAATCCTTTGCTTACTCATGGTAACGCTTCTGTCAACATGGTAGATGGTTGTCCTGGTGAGTTCAAGGTTTATGATGTTCTCCATATTAGACAATCTTTGGTGGAAATTCATAAAGACATTTGTTTGGTCAGTGAATGTGAGCTTTACCATGATGGTTGTGTGATCTGCAGTGTGAACCCTCGTGGATATGTTATTGTCAAGAGGGATATTCAAAGGCTGATGGATGAAGGACTTATTAAGATTTTCCAGTCCCGTCAATTGGAAGATAATGTGAATGTAATTGTACCAGTATTTAAGACCCTTGAGCGGCTAGTTATCCAGTTTGATAGCAGCAATAACAACAATGTCAATAGATCGATATCACCGTTGGTTATACGGTTAGCGTGCCCTGTTCCATATGCATCCGATAAAGTTGTGCCATATCAATACAAAGCCATAATGATTGAGAATGGTCAAGAGGTTCCTCTACTAGTTGCAGACTCCGTGGTGAATATTATTGATATTGCGAAGGTGACCCATATCGGTTGTGTGTTTGGTCCAGTTTTTCCAAAAGAAGTAGAAGATGTTGCAACAAGTAAGAAGGCAGAGATTCCGGTGGTGAATCCGGTTAGTACTTCAATGTGTCAGTCTGGTGAGTCCAGCAAACTAAAGGCTAACAATGATGATGAAGTTTTAAAGTTGATTAAGAGAAGTGAGTTCAATGTTGAAGAGAAACTGCTCCAAACTCCGTCAAAGATCTCCGTGTTGTCACTGTTGATGAACTCTAAAGCACATAGGGAGGCGTTGCAGAAAGTGCTAGAGCAGGCTTATGTTGAGCATGATGTAACAGTGGATCAGTTTGACCACATAGTCGCCAACATTACTTCTTGTAATAATCTGAGCTTTTGTAATGAAGAGCTTCCTGAGGAAGGCAAGAATCACAATTTGGCATTGCATATTTCAATCAACTGCAAGGAGGACGCTTTGTCCAATGTATTGGTTGAAACTGGGTCATCTTTGAATGTGCTTCCGAAATCAACGCTGTCAAGACTTTCATACCAAGGCGCCTCAATGAGGTACAGTGGCATGATTGTCAAAGCGTTTGACGGTTCTCGAAAAACTGTCATTGGTGAAGTGGACCTTCTAGTGAAGGTTGGTCCGAGTGATTTCCAGATTACTTTCCAAGTAATGGATATCCACCTGGCCTACAGTTGCTTGTTAGGAAGGCCGTGGATTCATGAAGCAGGAGTTGTGACGTCTACTCTACACCAAAAGCTGAAATTTGTGAAGAACAACAAGCTTGTCGTTGTTGGTAGAGAGAAGGCATTGTTGGTGAGCCATCTGTCATCTTTTACATATGTTGAAGCTGAGGAGGAGGTTGGAACGTTGTTCTAAGCCTTGTCTATTAATGATGAGAAGAAAACTGGGGCACCCATGTCTTCTTTAAAGGATGCACAAAATGCTATTGAGGCTGGCAGCATTGATCAATGGGGGCGTATGGTAGAGATTGCTGAGAACAAGAATAGGGTCGGATTGGGACTTCAACCAGGGCCGTTCAACGCCAGAACTGAAGTAGTGCAACCAAGTTTCCGCAGTGGAGGGTTCATTCATGGGAATGATCAACACTCAGCTGCCGTGATTGAAGACGATGGTGATGAAGATGAAGCTTGCGCCAACTTTGTGACGCATGTCCGGATTCACAACAATTGGGTTATTGTTGATGTTCCTATTATTATTCATCGCTCTAAGTAATTTGTTTTCATTTTATTCTTAAGAAAAAAATCCTTCTCATATGTCTAAGGGAGAAGTGAACATTGTTGGGCATTTTCTGATTATCATCAATAAAATACAATTTTATTCATCCATATCTATGATGTTTTATTTTTTACTTTTTTCTTTTTCCGAAAATGGTAATCACAAAAAACATAAATAAATAATAATCTCCCATGTGCATAATATTTGGTCGCACTCCACTTCTTTAAAATTAAAATATCAAATCATTATGCAGGTTGGTTCTCAAACCCATTGAGTGCAATGGTCATACTCCCTCTCCAAACTTTGATTTCTCTGTGTTTGAAGCTTAGGAAGAGATTGATGATGAAGAAATATCTGATGAATTATCTCATTTACTTGAGAACGAGGAAAAATTCATTCAGTCGTTTAAAGAGCAGATTGAATTAGTCAACTTGGGATCCGAAGATGATGTGAAGGAAGTCAAAATTGGGTCTCAACCATATCCAGAAGCTAAGAAGGGGTTGATTGATCTTCTTCGGGAGTATTCTGATGTGTTTTCTTGGTCCAATCAAGACATGCCTGGGTTGGATTCTGAGAATATAGACCATAGATTGCCGTTGAAGCCAAAATTCTCGTCAGTCAAGCAAAAGTTAAGGAGAACCCATCCTGATATGGCAGTAAAGATCAATGAGGAAGTGTATAAGCAGATTGATACTGGTTTTCTTGTTACCTCTGAGTATCCGTAGTGGGTGGTGTAATACCCCAAAATTTACCCTTCATTTTTCCTGGAAGCATACGCTTTACACCTCATGCATGCATTCATTTTTAGGTCATTTAGCATTTGTATTTCATCATGGCAATCGAAATTGGATCCAAGAAGCTTGAACATCATCCAGGACACTTTGTGGGCTCTATTTATATGATCAGTCAACACAAGGGAAATACTTGAGTTACTTCCAACAGGGGTCTATTCGTCAGTCAAAACATTAATCTTGAAGGAGCAAAGGTTTGTTCATGAGCTGTCATGCTCGCTAGGCGAAGCCCACGTGTTTTGAAAAAAAAAACGAAAAAAAAAACGGAAAACGAAATAAATAAATAAATAAATAAACAAAAGAAAAAATCTTGGACTTGGACCTCTCTCATTTGAGCCCACAGGTCCACAAAAATCAGGTTATAAATTCAGAGTTTCAGTGAAACAAAAGGCATTCTATTCCTATTACCCTGTCTGGGAAAAAGATAGTGAGAGAAGAACCCTGGGGAAAAAGATAGTGAGAGAAGAGCTAACAGAGTTCAGAGCAACCTCCAGGCAACTCTGAAAGGTTCATTCTGACTCACACACTTTCAGCTCAAGCAAATCCTAACATTGGTTTGCAAATCCAGCCGTGCCATTTGATTTCAACCGATCTCTCCAATCAGGTTTGCCCTTATTCCCATTACCTTTGTGCTTTGAAGTTGAATACTCTGAATGTTTGAGGTATGATGGATGAATTTCATTAGGTTTTTGCCCACAGGTTCATAATTATGTATGAATGTATAAATAATGCCTTGAATGCTTAATCGTTTAATTTCTGAAGTGTATGCCACAGAGTTTGAGGTTTCTGAAACCATACTATTATCCATGAAAAACCATACTGTTTTTCTCTAATCTGACTTACGTTTGTCATAACATGTTTTCTCCTAATCCTTATCTTGTTTCACTAACCCTTTTGTTGAGTTTTTGTGAAGGCTCACATGACTTTTGCAGGGATAGCTCGCTGGATATTCCACTTTGCTTGTGGGATACCATTTGGGAGATTTATTCTGATTGCCTTGTTGGCATATTTACTTTTTACATGTTTGTTTTGTATGTGTTCGTATCCCAGCAGGTAGCGCGGTTCCTTCGTCAAGGACTGCCTTTTTGCATGAGCATCCCAAACCCTAACCCTTCATTGATTTTTCTTCTCCTAAACACACGTTTACTCCTTCTACTACAGGTGAGTAAGTCTCCAAAGGTCGAGCATCCGGTAGATTGCGTAGTAACGTCGTCCGCCCCCAAAACATAATCCTTAACCCCGTAGTTAGCCGAACTACGGCTTGCTCTGATTCTCATTCCAGATGAGATACGTAGGCATAAGACACGATGTCTTAGCGAGCACACATCCCCCAACCCATAGGTCAGCCGAGCTACGAAGACTCTGATTCTCATATTCAGATGAGATACGTATGCAGTGGATGCGACATCCGCGCGAGTCATTTTCATTTAACCCCTTTTTTAGTAAACATCACAAGATAAACTCGCACCCTTTAGACAAGAACTACAAAAGTGGATCCCGTAGAGTACTACAGATGCGTAGGGGTGCTAATACCTTCCCTTCACATAACCGACTCCCGAACCCAAGATTTGGTTGCGAGACCTTGTCTTTTCCTTTCCTCTTTTCAGGTTTACTTCGAGCATTTCCTTTCCCTCCTTTGGGATAAATAACGCACGGTGGCGACTCTTCTGTCATTTTCTTTCGCCGGTTGTTTTTTCGCACACTGTATTTTTCAGGTTGCGACAGCTGACGACTCTGCTGGGGACCCGGTTTCCCTAAGCGAGTCCCTCCTAGCTTTTGTAGTTTGTTTGTTTATTGGGTGTTCATGCTTTTGTACAGTTATTTATTTACCTGTTTTACCTTATTGCATTGTGTACATATCATTGTTGTATCTGTTGGCTGGCTATGGCTGCTTGGTGATCTTTGTGAGATGAGTTCTATACCCGAACTCGAGTGCACTTAGGATAGGAGAATGACATAGTCTTGTCGACTTGTGTGGAGTTATTCCTTAGCAAGTTGACTTGCAAGCCCATTCACTTAGTGGAGGTCATGTTGAGATCAATAATGTCACACAAGTAAGTTGTGGTTAGACATTACTTTTTCCAATACAGACCTTAGAAGCCAAGGACCTTAGTTTACCAAACCCATCTTGGCCTATTCGTAGGACGTAGTGCGAAAGTCGTTCAAGTGTAAGATTTGATACGATTGTTACGCGATACTACACTCATAAGAGTCTCTCTTGAGAATATTTTTGGAATGCGAGTAGTCGTTCCTCCGATAATATCCGAAAGATGGGATTATTACTATGGGAACCTTTTGTAGAACATGTTTGGCAGGTAAACCTTAGTACACTCCTTTTGGGTGGTTCTTAACCTAAACTCCATGCTCGTGACTTGCAACAAACCCTTGATTCATGGTTGATCCGATCAGGTATCCTTAATATCAATGAAACTTGGGTGTTGATAAGGTGTAAACCATAATCCACCAAAGTGGGTGGTTGATATTAAGGATAACATGATCTATCCGATGACCTTTGTTCGGTGTGCTCTTAATTTCTCTCCAGACAGTGCAACCTGACAGATGTTCAAGCAGATACAGCGATCCTGATTCCCATGCCACTACACTGCATTCACATCATTTTGCATCACATCATTTTGCATTCATAATCATTCACACATGTTTATCCATTTCTGTGGGGTTTATATCTTCTACTTGATTCTAGTCGGAATTTTCTTGGTTCTCATCAACGACTTAGTCTTTTTTTTTACATCGTGTATCTATTGAGAGACTGGAATCAAGGGGGTAGAATACCTTTGGAATTGATAAACATGTCATTGCATTTACATATTCATTAGCATGTCTTGCATAACAGGTGTAATGGGGTATTCGTTACCATTAGAGATATTGACTAAATCCAAGGGAAATCATACAAGTCGAGTCGCCACCGCACTTCTATTTATCCAAAGGAATGGTTAGAAAGCGAACAAAAACCTAAAAGTTTTATCGAATCAAAAACTAGTAAAAATGTCAGAGATCTGGGTAAGGGGGTTGGTTATGCAATGGGAAGGTGTTAGGCACCCAAAGCATCCTAGGTACTCCTAGGGAGCCCTTTTCACATTTGTTGTAAGGTTGTTGTTTTTTTTTTGTGAAAATTTATTTGTGCAAACATGATTGAAGGGATGAGAAAAGAATATACAAATTTATTTACATTTTGTGTTTGAATGGATGAACCCATTGCCTACGTACCATCTTAAAAAAAGATTAGGATCAAAACCTCGTAGTTCGGGGTAAAAAAATTCAAAAAAAAGTTGGTGAATTGATTGGTCCAAAAACCTTAAGGTCTTTTGTTATCAAAGGGAGAAAACTCAACCTAAAACCACAAATCCACCATGTGAGGATAACTTCAACATGCTAGTGAGGGGTTAACCCTATAATAAGCATGGAAGACTCATTGTCCATCATTAAGGATAAAGGTGAGTATTATATCTACCTCAAGGATAATTCAAACCTAATAGCTAATGGTTATAAAAAAAGGGTTTGATTAAGAAGGTGACCATTGAAACCACAAAAAGTATTTGAATGGGTTATATTTACCAATTAAAAGTATTTACAAAAATATGGTTAAAGTGGATTAAAAGGTTCAATTCAGAATAAGTGTTATGAAAAATAAGTTTTGAAAATCAAAAGCATAAGGCTTAGGTTTCTAATATTGAAAACAAAAGTTATTATTTGCACAAAAAGTTTTGGCTTGGGTTAGAATGGGGGAAAAAAAAAGAAAAAAAAGAAGGGTTAAATTCCTAAACATACAAGAGATAAGGGAAAAGAAAATAAAACCACATTAGGAGTTCCCCTCCTGAGATCATATTGATAATCCAAGTAGCTCCCATCCTTTGGAATAAGCAGTCACAAACAAATATCTCAAGCCATTAAGCACAGGTAATCGGAATAAACCTCCAGGTGGTATCCCAACAAATAAAGTGGAACACCAGGCCATCTCTGATTGGGGAGGATCGATTGAAATTGAGTTGCACCCGTGAGGTTTGCAGAGCAATCTGAGGGTTTATATGAGAGGGAATTGGTTCTTTGCTGATGAGTTCCCTTCAACCTCTAGAGGTTGCTCTGAACTCTGTTAGCTCTTCTCTCACTTTCTTTTTCCTGCCAGGATAATAGGAATGGCATGTTTTTGTTTCACTGAAACTCTGAATTTATAACCTGGTTTTTGTGGACCTGTGGGCTCAAATGAGAGAGGCCCAAGTCCAAATTTTTTTTTGTTATATTTTATTTATTTATTTATTTTATTTATTTATTTATTTTATTTTTTTCGTTTTTCTTTTTTTTTTTTTTAGTAAACAAAAGTAAGAGAAACAATGATGTATAATTCAAGCATGCTTGGTGATCTCAAACCAATCACAAGGAGTCCCACCCAAAGGCAAAGGGAACCAAGGTGCTCATGATCCTTGAGGCTATGCAAATGCAATGTTATGATGCCATGAGGGATCTTAGGGTCAAAATTGGGGTCTTACAGATGCCCCTATTTAAGGTCATTCTAGCCGGAGAAGTGAAGGTTAAAATCTTCATCTCGACGAGGTAAAATGGGCTTAAATAATAACAAAGAGACAAATTTTGGTCCCTAAGAGACCTCATGATGCAGATGTATGTATGCAAATAGTACGAACTCTGTGGGGATATGTGTCCACAAAGAAGAAAAGACATCCGGAGAAACTGACAATCCATATGAGAAATACACTCAATGGGACAGAGACTCTGGGGACTCTTATGGGGATAGGAGAGAGAATAAAATGCGTGAGCAGGTCACGACTCAACGCTTGGGGAACAAAATTCCAAAGGGAAAATATCCAATGGAAAGACTCGAGCTGACTCGAAGATGCATGTATTGGGGAATATGCCAATACAGCAAAAACTATCCACAACGGATACTTCGGATAAAAATCCGGATGAAAACAATCCACTAAGGGACTTCGCTGGGGATGCCTAAAAGGACACTCTTGGGGAAGCAGCGGGACGAGGTATTACCGGTTACTGGGTAATAAGCTCAAGGAGACATGTGATCTGATCGCCGGTATGAGGGTGAGATACAACATGCTCGGGAAGAATGAATATCTAAGACCGGTATAAGGGTGAGAGATATCAATCAACCAAATCATCTGAGGAAGACCTAAAAAGGTATATCTCAACTCAGGAAAACCTGACTCCACAGAGGACAAAAAGTCATAATAGGGAGCAGAGAGGAGGGAACACCAGGGATACCGGTTACTGGGCATATAATAGGTGACCAACCAAGGCGTGAATTGGGGAATATTCCCAAAACACTCATCATCCAAAAGAGGGCTAAAAGCAAACTCGATGATAGGATGGATATTCGACTCCGTAAAGCTGGTACGAATCTTACTCGACTGGGGAAGAACAAAAGCTTCAACCAAAGAGTGCATGAGATATACTATCTATTACCGTCAGAACGTAGATAATATACTCGCATGGACGATTATCCACAACCGGTTACTGGGTTAATAAAGGATAAATCGACCGAAAAGAAAAGGCATCGGGATATCGAAACTAGGTATATAATGATGACCAATTTAGGGGAGGAACAATTGTTACTAACAACAACAAGATAGACGAGAGATGACCCGTTGGGGATAAATTGCGTAATTAGAGCAATTATCCAAGAGATATATCACCGGTTACTGGGTGATATACTAAAAAATTAAGGAATGTTAATATCGAATTTTGTATAAAGATAACCAACAAGGAGGGAATTACATCTACCGGTATGAGGGTAGAGAACCACAAAAGAGAGAGTACCCGTCATCGGTTAGGATGAACAACAATCAAGGTTTAACTCTGCACGGGGATAAAATGGGGTTTACAACTACCGGTTACTGGGTAGTAGACCAAAGAAATATGACTTATAACTACCGGTATGAGGGTAGAGAACCACAGACTCCGCCGGGATAATAATTACTAATTATTGAGCGATTATTCATTTACCATGGGGAAACAGGAAAAGAGTCTCAAGAGACCGATCTAGGATCAAACTAGATAGGCACACCAAATCAAGACTTGTCCCAGTGAGGATATAACTCAATGGGGAAAACCATCCCAGTATATGTGTTAGGAAGGAACAAAAACAATCAACATCCACGAGGATATAACCCGGTGGGGAATATGGAAGAAAGGATAGACGCTTTCTGCTTATGGAGCTTGTAGCACCTCAAATTTTCACCTCCCATTTGTACATTCATTTCATTTTTAGGTCATTAACATTGCATTCATATTGCATAGACCACTGCATATCATCAGTCAAAACTGATTAGGAGAATCCATCTGTGCAAGAGAGCTAGGGTTTTTCCATGAGATAAAGGCCCTATGGTTGTTCTAGAGAGCTTACATGACCCAAGGTTCATTTTGATGCAAGTTGGCTAAGTGTTGAAAGCTCAAAGTCCACAGTGCATGACCAAGTCATCTGAGGCCCATAAAAGTCAACTGCAAGTCAACTTAGGGCTAGGAGATGGAGAATTGGTTTGAGACACTTCATTCATGTCCAAAAGAGGTTTTTTCTTCATGTTAAACATCTACCTTGAAGGATTTGAAGCCAGATCAAAAGTTTCCAAAAATGGAAAATGACCTGTAATTTTCAAGTTTCCAAAAATAGCAAGTTTTTGGACCAACTTCAACTTAACTTTCCAACATCAAAGAAGCTTTAAATGAAATTTTGTCCTACATGAAAGTTGAAGATCTTTCTCTCCCATTTCCAAAAAGTCCAAGATCACGGATTTATGATGTGTGTTTAAGGAGTTATGATCCAATCATGGCAAAGTGTGCTTAAAAATTCAAATGGCCGTAACTTTTGAACCAAGGCTCCAATTTTGGTGGTTCTTTTTGCATTTTGTTCCTCATGACATGCACTTTCCAAATATCTCATTACATGGCATGAAATTCCTTTGCATGATCATATGCTCATTCATGAAGTTTTTTGAAGGAAAATTAATAAAATCAATTTGGGTGATCATATGCATGAAATACCAATTCTAAAGTGTGCATGGGCTATTTTTAAGTGGATTTGGGCCAGCTTTGGGTACTGTTCACGCATGCATCTCATGCATGAGGTGAAAATCCAATTTTCTCACACACCTTGTAACTTGTTAATCCCATTTAGTTTTGGCTTAAGTATGTTTTCAGAATCATTAACAAGGCATATATAATGATAATCACAACTGCATTGGGGATTAACAACACTTTCAGATTTAGATTTTGAAAATTGATAAAAAATTTCTCTCAACAAGAACTTTCAATTTTCTCACACAAAGACCATTTCTCTTGTTGGAATCATGATCATGAAGTGTTTCTGAGGAGATTTGAACGTGAATTTGGAGGAATTCGTGCCAGTTTTGACCACACATGAAGCTTGAAGCATTAATGGAAATTTCAAATTCTACTGGATTCGTGCTTGTTTGAGCTTCAATCTCTCCATCAATCATCTCAACAATCATTGTAGAAGAGCTTTGGACCATTGCTGAGCCTTGTAGCACGCGTTTCCAACTTGCTGTTCTTCAAGAGGTCAAGTTTCGATCTCACTTATTCTCAAATTCATTGTTATATTTGTGTAGATCTTGTGTTGGTGATCATTCTGAGCTAAAGATCGTGTTAATTGGTGCAATATTGAGCAAGATATGTGTGTTTAAAGATTTGCATCCATGAATGTTTTCTATCGATTCTCCCTTAATATGTGGAATTAGGCTTAGCTCTTGTTTGATCCATGATCTCCATGAAAAATGCTGTATGTTGATGTATTCATTTGGAATTTTTGGAAAACGCATGAAGATTGCTACTGTTCATCTTCTTCCTCATGAAGAAGATGAAGTTCATGATTTGGCAACAGTTTCATGCATTGGCCACGGTTTCCTGGTTTTTGTCCATGATGGCTTAGGGTTTCACCGTGATTGGTCCATGTGCGCGCTTGCCTTGCAGATCTATTGGTCCATGTTGTTTGACTGGGCGCTGACTGGTGACTGGACGTCCCAGTCATTAATGAAACGGTGTGTTTTAGCACCTGGCGCGCCACACTTTTGAATCCACACCGGATTCGATTCCTGGCGAAGGAACTTTTTCAAATTGCCTTATATTTTCTTATTTTCCCTCCACATTTCCAATGCCATGATCATCTTGATTTTTATTTTTCCATCAACTTAGAAAAATCATATTAAATTTAAAAATGCATCAATTCATCTCCAATTTTTTGCTAATTGTTCCTTGGTTTGTCTATTTTTTAATGATCATGATTTCCAAAATTGTGCATGGCTGGATTTTATTTGGTGCTAGGTTATGTGATCATGTATCCATTTGTGACCTTGCCTTGCTTATCTTGTTGTGAAATGCTTGTTTTTAGTCCAATGAACTTGAAATTTTGCATGTTGATTCTAGACACATTGATGGACATTTTGGTTTTGGTTTGACATTTTTCTCAATTACCATTTCTATTTTATGCTTGTATTTGCATGGTGTGACAATTTGTGTCACATATTTGATTGCCTAACTTGTGCAATGTAATTTCCATATCAAATGACCTCTAATGCTTCTGATTGTTTGCATGATGGATGTTTTGGATGTGTTGAATGTTCATGATTTTTTCCAGAATTATTTGAATCATTTCTGTTTTGATTGGGATTTTTCATTCAATATGATCAAATGCATGCCTTGAATTGGTCTTTGACTTCTCTTGCTTATTACATGAACTTGCATGATGATTTTGCTTTGGGCCCTTTTAGGACTTGTTCTTGATGGATTAAATGTGAGCCATGTTGAGTTTGAAGTTCTGTTTTGGATTTTTGATCCTCTTTTGACCCTAGGCTTTGACCTAGTGGTTTGGACTTACCATTTGGGTTGTGAGTTTCAGGTTCAAGTGTACATCTCCATGGTTGATGTTGCTCCTTCATTTAAGATTGGTCATTTGTTGTTATTTGCTAACCTTTGTGTGTTTTGTAGGTTGAGGATAACTCATTTGTCTTACCTTGTGGTTTACTTATTGTTGTTTGATGATGACTTGTTTGTCTGTCTGATTCTGACTGTTGATTGTTGGTCTGAACTGTGTACTGATTGGTTTATCTGTTTCCACAGGTACCTAAGTTGCTTTAAGTTTATTTGAACTTGCTTGGCATTGCTTATGGTTTGCATACCACTGAGGTATAATTCCTTGATCTTCATGTAGTCTGGAAGACCTACTGTTATTGGTAGGCACCTGTCTGAAGCCCTCCTTAAGAGGCAATGCTTGTGTTTGTTTAATTTTGTGCCAAGCAGGTAAAGTCCTCTTAAGAGGAAATTGGAAGATAAAAGGGATGTGTAATCTATCCCCTGCTATTCAGTTGTGTCATTCACTTTGCTCACACACCATGTGTTGATGCATTGTGAATAAGAACCCAAAATCTTGTTGTGTCAGTCATCTGTGGAGAAGAGTTCCTACATTCTGAACTCCCACACTTTCTATTTGAGGCAAGCTCTCCCAGGCCAGGGATAAGAGCTGTGAGGTCTTACCCTCACTTCCCATTTCATCTGCTTCACCCTAACTCTCAATGTTAGGGTTAAGAGCTAAAAACACCCCATTCCAGTTGGCTTGTTTGTCGAGGTTGACATGACCCCTTGACTAAAGCCTAGCCTTGTGTGAGCCACTTGTTTGCATATAGTGTGTGTGCTTGCTCGTGTTTTCTATTGTGCTGTTTAGGCTAGCTTGCTTCCTGTGCAAGTTAGGATAGAAACCTCAACATAGGGATCGTATGCATGACAACTTCTAGGCTCGAGTCGTAGTCTCCCTAGTAGCTTGTTATCTCCCTTTGTCTCTGGTTATGTTAGAAGTTCTTTCCCTGTTTAGGGGAACTACGTCGCCCTGATCCTCATACCAGATGAGGTACGTAGGCAGGAGATGAGCTGATCTCTCTGGGCAATCTTTTGTTTTTTGTCCCTTGTGTGTGTTGGAGTCTGACGTAAGTCCAGAGATTGGCAGTTGGTTTCCTGTGTCTGGTCTGTGTTGTGTGGAGTCTGACGTAAGTCCAGCGATTGGCAGTTGGTTTCCAGTGTGTTTTTGTTGGTTCGGAGTCTGATGTAAGTCCAGCGATTGGCATTCGGTTTCCATGTTTGCCTGTTTGTGTTTCCTTTCCCTCCTTTGGGATAAATAACGCACGGTGGCGGCTCTGTTGTTTCTTTTTCCCGCTGATTTTTCGCGTAATGCGACAGCTGGCGACTCTGCTGGGGACTTCCCGAGAAGTTGACCTCTTGCTGGTCCATCTTCCCTAAGCGAGTCACTCCTAGCGCTCTTTAGGATAGGGTTTGGTTGCTTTTACTGTTTCATTTATTGCATTTATTTGTTCATGTTTGCATTTACGTTTGCATTTATGTTTGCATTCGTCATACTTTCATTGTGTTGGCTGTGTGTCTGTCTCTCTGTGGGGTGGGAGTTACAAGAGGTAAAAGGCCCAATAGCCAGGCTATGAGTGAACTCTAGGACACCTAGGAATAGAGTGATTCATGGGAAGCGGGTGGTATTGCGCCACTTAGCAGAGCATGATATCACGAGCAGTTCAGACTCCGATGGGGTATTATCGTTACATACATCTGGTGTGTACATGATGATATTCTTGAAAGGGTTATTTATCCTGCGTTTCTCTCGACTTTACCCTGGCCTAGATGACACCCGTGAGTGGGGAGGGAATGAATCATTACAGGTACAGTTGGTGACTATTGATCAGTTGGTGAATTGATTTGTTGGTGACTCTTGGTCCTGTTGATGACTATTGGTTCCCGTTGGTGACTTGGTTCAGAGATATGGGTTTCAGATGACTTTGTGGTTCCGAATTCAAGCCGAAACTTTGAACCTGTGCTCCTAGACACACAACCAACCAGTCATAATTGCATCATTTGCATCATAGCATGTTTATTTTCAAAAAAATAATGCAATAAAAAAAGAAGAAAGAAGAGAAAAGAAAAAAGCTAATATCCTCATGCATATCATTTCTCAGGTTCATTCAGGACTCTATTCACTGTGAGAGATGGTAGCCGTTCTAGAGTTGAAGAGGAAGACGTGCACCTACAGTTTTCACCGTGAGCCATTGACGTCTTTGGTAGAGTTGAGCAACTTTGTGACCGGCGGTAATCAGAAGATGTTTGATGACCAGTATGAGGATATTCTGACACTGTTGAAGATGGTGGTAGATCCAGTACCGTTGCAGACTCTCCTACAGTTTTATGACCCAAAGCTCCGTTGCTTCACTTTCCAAGATTATCAGTTAGCGCCCACTCTCGAAGAGTATTCTATTTTGCTGAATGTCCCGATCAGATTCCAGGTGCCTTTCCTGGATGTGCCAAAGGAGGTTGATTTCAGGGTTGTTGCTAAGGCTCTTTATTTGAGTATCAAGGAGGTGAGTGACAATTGGAAATCAAGTGGTGATGTTGTGGGTTTGCCTTTGAAGTACTTAGTGAGGATGGCTAAAGAAGAAGCAAAGAAGGGAAATTGGGAAGCTTTTCATGCTCAGTTGGCTATTATGATTTATGGAGTGGTGCTGTTTCCGAGTATGCCTAATTTTGTGGATCTTGCTTCTATCACTATTTTCCTTGGAGGAAACCCGGTTCCTACCTTATTAGCTGACACTTACTATGCTATCCATAGCAGGCATGGTAAGGGTGGAGCTATCAGGTGTTGTCTCCCATTGCTACTTAGATGGTTCTTGTCTTTTCTGCCAACCAGTGGACCTTTTATGGATACTCAGAACACTCATAAGTGGACTCAGAGGGTTATGTCACTCACATCCTATGACATCAGGTGGCAAGTGTCGCATTACGCGAAAAACCGGCGGGAAAACAAGAACAACAGAGCCGCCACCGTGCGTTATTTATCCCAAAAGAGGGAAAGGAAACGCTCAGAGTAAACCTGGAAAAAGCATGGTCTCGCGACCAAAGAGAATGGGATCGGGAGTCGGTTATGCGAAGGGAAGGTATTAGCACCCCTACGCATCCGTCGTACTCGACGGGATCCACGCACAAAAGGAAGGAATATGGTTGCTAAAACACTGCTCAAACACACACACACACACACTGGCTGAAAGAGACACAAGAAAACAAACAAGACTGACTCGGCAGGATATCGCATCCTGGGCCTACTTAGTCTATCGGGCATAGACATCAGAGTCGAAGTAGTTCAGACTGGGGAGACAACACATGCTCGCTAGGATGTCGCATCCTATGCATACGTATCTTCTTGGACGAAGAAGAATCAGAGCATTCGTAGCTCGGCTCACGCACACAAATAAAACAACACAGGAAATCGACTGCCAATCGCTGGGCTTACGTCGAACTCCACACAAAAATGGGCAAACATGGAACCTGAACGCCAATCGCTGGACTTACATCAGCTTCCGAACCAAACACACCCACACTGGAAACCAGATGCCACTTGATGGACTTATACCGGACTCCAAGCATACAACAAGAGGATACGGAATGCCAATCGCTGGTCTTACATCCATCTCCTAACACACACAAAGACAAAACAAAAAGGGCGCCCAGAGAGATCAGCTCATCTCCTGCCTACGTACCTCATCTGGTATGAGGATCAGGGCGACGTAGTTCCCCTACGAAGGGACACAGGACTAGCCTAACCAGAAAACAGAGGGAGACACAACTAGGGAGACTACGACTCGAGCCTAGATGTTATCATGCAAAATCATCCCTAAGTTAAGATTTCTAGCTAACTTGCACAGGAAGCAAGCTATCCTAAACATGACTTGCACAGGAAGCAAGCCAAACTAAACCTAACTTGCACAGGAAGCAAGCTAAAACAAACACACAAGCACAAATAGCACACACTATATGCAATCAGTTGGCTCAATCAAGGTTAGGTTTTAGTCGAGGGGTCATGTCAACCTCGACAAACAAACCACTGTAACAGGGCAAGGTTAGCTCTTAACCTTGACATTGAAAGTCAAGGTGAAGCAGATGAAAGGTGAGTGAAGATGAGACTTCACAGCTCTTATCCCTGGCCTGGGAGAGCTTAAGACAAGAATGTGTGGGTTCAGAAGGTGGGAACCCTTCTACACATATGACTGACACAATGTACAATGATCTTGGGTTAGTATCTGCAATGCATCAACACAGTGGTGTGAGCAAAGCAGATGACACACAAAATAACAGGGGATGGATTGCACATCCCTGGTATCTGCCAATGCCTCTTCACTTAGGAGGTCTTTGAATATGTACAAGGACAAATGTAAACAAACACAAACATTGCCTCTTAAGGAGGACTTCAGACAGGTGCCTGGCCAAGTAACAGGCCAGGTCTTCCAGACTACATGGAGACAAGAGATTCTACCTCAATGCAAATGCTTAGCAAGCAAATCAATGCAAGTTCTTAAAAGAACTGAGCAACTAATGTACCTGAAATCAATCCAATACAATCAGTATTCAGACAAACCAACATTAAACAGCAAAAGTCAACAGTTAATTTGTACAGTCAAACACAATCACAATGCACAAAGGTGCAAGCCTTAAAGCTCAAACTCAAGTACCAAACCCTACAAAACAAAGTCAAAGTTATTCATGACACAAGCCACAAGTCAATTCCAATTGGGGCACATCATCAAGCATAGGCCATTTTGCTATTAACCTGAAACACAGCTCAAATGTGAGAGCCCAAACCACTAGTCCAAGACTAGGGCCAAAATGAGATCAAATCATCAAAACAGAACATGAAACTTATCCAAAATCAAGATTAAACCATTAAAAATCAAATCCAATTGGTCTCATGTTCATATCATTCATCATTATCATTTCATGATCAAAATAGCACAAAGCATGCAAATAGGAGCTCATAGAAGTCAACAGAATGATTCAACTCAAAATCAATCACAAACATCAAAAAAAAAATCCTCAAAAAATTCATGATCAATCAGCATCCACAACATGTCAAGCATACCAAATTTCAGCTCATTTGGATCAGGGGAAGCAAGTCAATGAAATTCAGAAAGTCAACACCAATTCAAGCAAGCTCATACATAGCATCAAAACAAGCATCAACTTCAACCAATCATAAAACAGTGACAAAACATGATAAATGAATGAGGTCAAAGCCATGACAAAGTATAATATGTCTAAAATATACATGCCAAATTTCAAGTTCATCCAATAAACCATAAGGATTTCCCAAATCAAATGAAAACATGACTCACAAAAAGTCAACAATTGGTCAAGCAAGGGAGAAATTATCAAACAAATTGAAAATTAACTCAATAAATCCATAAAAATTCACATGTATTCTCAACATTCATATGATCAATCATGCAAAAATCCAGCTCAATCCAAGGTCCACAAGCAGGGTAAATAAAATCATGAAGTTGCACAATGAATGGTGTGACACAAATTGTCACACCTCTATTCAAAAAATCATAACTCATCAACCAGGAACTCAAAAATTACAAACCACATATCTAAGTGCTCCTTAAGATGTCTAGAACATGCTTGTAAAATTTCATGAATTTCTAATGAAGCCTCATCATTTTATGAATGAAAGAGTGAGCATGGTGCACAAAAGGACACATTCAAACAAGCCCTAGCCAAATAATTTTTCCACACGTGCACAACATGATTAAAAATAACCAAAAAATAGTACACATCACAAGGAGCATGGCACAAAAAATTGCATCAAATTTGGATCAAAATTGAAGGAGTTATTGATTTTTGAATGCAAAAGAAATTAAAAATAATGTGTGAAGGCAAGGCAAGAGTATGATACGTGTATGAAGAAAGTACAAAAAAAAAACATGTGCACTCAAGGCTTGGCGCACTATTGCTGAATACAAAACTCAGCGTTTTGTTTAAGTGACATAGTCAATGCCCCGTCAGCAGTGGTCCTGGACCAATAGCGTGCCAGCATGGGCAAAACGCATGATCAATCACAATGCTTCTTCCAAAAACACCATGCAACGCGTGAAAACAAAACCTAACGGATCTAAACGCGTTTGGCAGCCAAAATTTTCCAGTATTCATCGAGTTCATCACTACAATCCCAGGTCAAGAACTTTTCTTCTCCAATTTCAAAAACAAACACATCATTGTGTTCGTCTTCCAGCATACATACACAATCCATCAACGATTCATCAAGAAAACAAAAGGCATGTGCAAATCGAAGGAAAAACAAATCAACATCAAAACTTTAAATGCCTGTAACTAACTCATTTTAGCACGAAAATCAACGGTTCAAAGCTCATTTAACTCAGCGTTCAAAGATCTATAACTAACATTCAACAAATTCATGAATCGAGAGCATCGGATTTTGACCTTTATGAAGAACAACAGTTGAATTCGTCGTTATTCCAGGCCTATGAAGTTCCAGGATCCGTGTATGATGTTTATGGAGGTGTTTGGAGAAGGATTGAGTCCTTAATCACTCACGAACTCAGCTCCCCTTGAAGTCACCATTGATGCTCAAGCTTGAAGCATCCTTTTATCCTGCACTATATGCTTCAATCTCACGGATCAATTCCACCCAAGAACCATGCAGTAACATGAATTTGGCGAGATGAATGTGTGTTGTGTGAAGAAAAAAACCAGAAAAGTTTGAGAGCAAAATCTTGATTCTAGATCTAAAAAATGGAAAAAATGATTATTGTTGATGCCATTTCTGTTAGGATTAGTAATATATATGCCAACTGTTAATCAATTTCACTAATCAAACTTAAGCCAAATGCAATGGTTAATCAAAATGAATGTTATGTGCAAATTGCTAAAATCAACTCATTATGCATAAGGTGCATGCTACAGTGCACGAAAATGGGCCTAAGCAAATTCCAAATGTGGTTTTTAGTCAGATGTAATTGGTAGAATGTGTAGGAAATGATTAATTTGAAAGCCAATTTTTTACCCCTCCCTTTTTTAATTCAAGTCACTTGAAAAAGGCCATTTTGATTGGATGATTTTTGGTGAAATGTGATGAAGGATTTGGATAGAACATGTCAAATGTGACTTGTAGCAAAAAACCTCACTCAATTTGGCCAAATGGTTTGAAAGTTATCTCACTTTGAAGTTCAACTTTTCTGAAAATGATTTGATCATAACTTGCCAACCACAAATGAGAAATGAGTGTTCTTGGACTTTTTGGAAAGGCGAGAGCAAGATCTTCAACTTTCAGGTTGGAAAAAATTTCATTTGAAGCTTGTATGATGATGTAAATTCGAGGAGAAAAACTTTCTATTTTTGGCAGTTTCCAATTACAGGTCACCTGCTAAGGAAACTTTTTGTCTGACTTTATTTTCTCCAATCTTGATCTTTTAAATGTCAAATGAGACTTGTATGGACATGAATGAAGCCTTTCAAACCATCTCCCACCTTCAAATCCTTGATTTCAAGCACAGTTGACCACAATTGACTTCAGTTGACTTTCTAGGGTTTCTAGTGGATTGAACAATGACTGATGACTTCTGAGCACCCAATCCTTGACCAGACCACTTCAAAAGGACCCCTAGGTCATGTGAACATGCTGGACCATCCCTAGGGCCTTGCTTCCTTAAGAAATGCATTTGCTTGCTTGTTTGACTGATTCTCCTGATCAGTTGACCTAATTTTGTCAGAGGACTTGCACTTGGGCAAAGGACAATGCAATGCTATGCAATGGACTATGTTATGTTAATGACCTAATATGAGAATGTATGTACAAAAGGTAGGTGCAAATTTGAGGTGCTACAGCAAGCTTACAGGTTGAATATGCGCAATGTTATCATGAGTTGTGGGGAGTTTCGTAACGTGCCACTCATAGGGACTAAGGGTTGCATCAATTACAATCCGGTTCTTTCTCCTCGCCAGTTGGGGTTTGTTATGAATGGAAGACCACTAGATGCTAAGATAGCAGAGAGTGTGTATTTTGAGAAGCGGAGTGACCCGGCTAGATTGGAGCAAGTGGGAAGAGCTTGGAAGACTATTGGTGTCAAAGATGGATCTGTCTTGGGAAAGAAGTTTGCCATTGCTATGCCTGATTACATTGATTGGGTCAAGAAGAGAGTTGAGACTTTGTTGTTACCCTATGATAGGATGGAGTCATTGCAAGAGCAACCACCTTTGATCCTTTCTGAGAGTGTGCCTGCTGAGCACTACAAACAAGCCTTGACGGAGAATCGTCGGTTGAAGGAGAAAGAACAAGAGATCCAGATGGAGCTTTACAAAGCCAAAGCTGATAAGTTGAGTTTGGCCCATAAACTCAAAGGAGTGCAAGGTGAGAGTGCTAGCAGATTGAATAGCAAGAAAAGGTCCTATGAGGAGATAGAGACATTGTTGAATGAAGAACACCGCGAGTGCTTGAGGTTGCAGAAAGCTGAAGCCAATTACCAGAAGAAGATACGAGACCTGGAAAAGAAGCTTATGGACAAAGACATCCAATTGAAGAAGGAGGTAGACCTGAGGCTTGCATCAGAGAACCAGCTTGGAGAAGAAGTTGTGGAGCTCAGAAGGCAACTGAAGGAGAAGATCACCCCTTTACCTGATTGTTCAGAGTGCGACCGTTTGATTGATCAATGCCAGTATTTGAAGACTCTCATTCTTGGAGGACGACTTCCGTAGTTTATCTTATTGTTTATTTTGAGAATCACCTCCAGGATTGTTGGATGGGATCCCTTGTTGTACTCTGATGTTATCTTTGATTGAACTATGTTTGTATGACCTTTATTGTTCATGTCTATAGATGAGGATGTTGATGTTTCGCCTTGTGCTTTTTTATCCTGTATAGTCTGCTTCTGTGTTGTTCATTGTTGCAGGATGCCATCTTTTGAAAGATGAATTAGGCTTTTGAATGCCTGAGGAATGAACATATCATGTGCATCATACGCATCATTAGCATCATACACATATCATTCTTGCATTACAGGTGTTCTTGAACAAGACTTCTCATTCTGGTTCCTGTTTCAGGCAGGATTGCTGATCAACGTCCGCACCGCTACTCTACGAGGTTGAATCAACAAAGGAATATGGATCAAGTGCAAGCTGAGTTAGCAGAGATGAGGGCTAACATGGCCCAGTTCATGCATATGATGCAAGGGGTTGCGCAAGGTCAAGAAGAACTTCGAGCCCTAGTCCAGAGACAAGAAGCTGCAATTCCACCGGTCAACCATGCTTTGCCAGAGGGAGGCCCAATCAATGACCCTGCTACCGCTGCTGTTCCCATCAACAACTACGCCGTGGGTGATGAATTGAGGGGAATCCGAATCAACGGTCAACCTATTGCTCCAGAGACAGCTAATGCCAGAGCGACTCGTGCTCTAGTCCGTAATCCTGCTCCATTGGTTGATAGGCAGGAGGATATGTTTACTCTCCTCAGTGAGGATGATGAAGTTGTGGGAAGAACTAACGAAAGGGATAGGAGGGTTGATGCCCTAGTTGAGAAGATCAGAGCCATGGAGTGTCATAACTCTTTGGGGTTTGATGTTACAAATATGGGATTGGTTGAAGGGCTGAGGATCCCTTATAAGTTCAAAGCACATTCTTTTGACAAATACAATGGCACTTCTTGTCCTCGCACTCATGTGCAGGCCTACTACAGAAAGATCTCTGCCTACACAGATGAAGAGAAGATGTGGATTTACTTTTTCCAAGACAGCTTATCTGGAGCTTCCTTGGATTGGTACATGGAGCTGAAGAGGGAGTCCATTAGAAGCTGGAGGGATCTGGGTGAGGCCTTTCTGAGGCAATACAAGCATAATATGGACATGGCGCCGAGCCGAACTCAGTTACAGAGCTTATGTCAGAAGTCTGGAGAGAGTTTCAAAGAATACGCCCAGAGATGGCGGGAATTAGCTGCAAGGGTGCAACCTCCGATCCTGGAGAAGGAGTTGACCGATATGTTCATTGGGACTTTACAAGGTGTGTTCATGGACCGGATGGGGAGTTTCCCGTTCGGTAATTTCTCTGATGTGGTGATTTGTGGAGAAAGGACAGAGAGTCTCATTAAAGCTGGGAAGATTCAAGATGCTGGTTCTTCGTCTTCAAAGAAGCCGTTTTCTGGGGCACCCCGAAGAAGAGAGGGAGAGACAAATGCTGTGCAACACAGAAGAAATATGAATAGCGGACATTACCGTCAGGTTGCTGCTGTGACTATCCCAGCACCTCAACCACGACAACAACAACAACAAAGAGCACCACCACCACCACCACAACAACAACAACAACAGCAATGTCCGTTTCAGCCGAGACAGAGAATGTCGGACCGTCGATTCGACCCGTTACCTATGACATACGCTGAGTTGCTTCCCGAATTGCTCAGGTTGGGATTTGTTGAGTTACGCACTATGGGTCTGTTGACGAAGATACCTGTTGGGTATGATGCCAACGTTCATTGTGACTTCCATTCCGGTGCTCCGGGGCACCATATAGAAAACTGTCGGGCTTTTCATCATAAGGTCCAGGACTTGATTGACGCCAAAACAATCAATTTTGCTCCTGTTCCGAATGTTGTGAACAATCCTATGCCTCAGCATGGTGCGCATAGGGTGAATAATGTGGAAGATGGGGAAGCTGAAGACTTGGTAGCTGATGTTGAAGATGTTCAGACTTCGTTGTTTGTGGCGAAAGAGCGTCTGTTGAATGGGGGAGTGTTCCCGGGCTGTTATGAGGGCTGTTCAGACTGTGCTGATTCAGAGAATGGTTGTATGCAGTTGAAGAATGGTATACAGGGTCTGATTGATGAGGGTTGTTTGCAGTTTGCTAGGGCTGTGAAAGAACGTGGGATGGTGTCAACTGTCACCATTTATTTCAAACCATCTGAGGGACGTGGTCAGAGAACTGTTAATGCACCCACAACTGTTGGTACTCCTGTTACCATATCTGCTCCCGTAACTGTCAGTGCTCCCACTACTATTGTTGCTTCTGGTAGAAGGGCTGTTGAGGATAGTAGGGCTGTTCCGTGGAAGTATGATAATGCTTATCGCAATAACCGAAGGTCAGAAAGTCAGATCAGGCCAGTGAATCAGGCTCCAGTGACCATTGGGTTGCCAAGTAGAGCTCCAGTGACTGCAGGTCCAGTTGTGGACAATGTGGGAGGTCCTGGAGGTTTTACCAGGAGTGGTCGTCTGTTTGTACCGCAGCCTTTGAGAGACAACAATGCTGAGGCTCTTGCCAAAGCGAAGGGTAAGCAAGCTGTGGTTGAGGAAGAACCTGTTCAGAAGGAAGCACCTGAGGGCTCGTTTGAGAAGGACGTGGAGGAGTTTATGAATATTATTAAGAAGAGTGACTACAAGATTGTAGATCAGTTGAATCAAACTCCGTCCAAAATCTCTATTCTGTCCCTGTTGTTGTGCTCTGAGGCACACCGTAACGCCTTGCTGAAGATGTTGAATCTGGCTTACGTGCCTCAGGAGATCTCTGTCAACCAGTTGGAGGGTGTTATTTCTAATGTGAGCACGAGGCATGGCTTGGGGTTCACAGACTTGGATCTGACGCCTGAAGGTCGTAACCATAACAAAGCCCTGCATATCACCATGGAGTGCAAAGGCGCAGTATTGTCACATGTGTTGGTGGATACTGGCTCGTCCTTGAATGTGTTGCCCAAGAAGACCTTGAGCAAGATAGATGTTGAAGGGGTTGTCCTCACTCCCAGCGATCTTATTGTTCGTGCTTTTGATGGATCCAAACGGTCTGTTTTTGGTGAAGTCACATTGCCTGTGAAGATTGGCCCGGAGGTGTTCAGTATTGTCTTCTATGTGATGGATATCCAGCCAGCATATAGTTGCTTATTGGGGCGTCCCTGGATACATGGGGTTGGAGCAGTGTCGTCAACTCTCCATCAGAAGCTGAAGTATGTTTGTAACGGTCAGATTGTAACCGTGTGCGGCGAGGAGGACATTCAAGTATGTGGAGGTGGATGGCGAGATCCATGAAACTCTATGCCAGGCGTTTGAGACCGTTGCTATTGAGAAGGTGGCTTTCGCTGAGCAGAAGAAGCCAAGTGCCTTAATTGCATCCTACAAACAGGCTATGGAGGTTGTCAACTCAGGCAAGACAGAAGGCTGGGGCAAGATGGTTGATGTGCCCGTCAAAGAAGACAAGTTCGGTATTGGTTATCAACCTCTGCAGGCGGAGCAGGGTGTTCAAGATCAGAAAGGGCCGAGTACCTTCACCAGCGCTGGGCTGATGAATCATGGAGACGTCTTTGCAGCCGGTAGTGAAGACTGTGACAGTGACTGTAATCTGAACAACTGGGTTCGCCC
The DNA here is from genome assembly GCF_024323335.1 of Lathyrus oleraceus. Taxonomy (NCBI): domain Eukaryota; kingdom Viridiplantae; phylum Streptophyta; class Magnoliopsida; order Fabales; family Fabaceae; genus Lathyrus; species Lathyrus oleraceus. Next base: position 475,857,746 of record NC_066583.1, on the reverse strand, counting down.
TTGTGCTCCAGGGGAGTCGATCAACAATTGGACAACCGAAGAAGTGGTCCAAGTTACTCTTCAGACAGAGTAATTTTCTTTTGTTTTTCATTCTGCATACAAAACCCTACGTTCTGCCCAAGGCGTAGTGGTTCATTGTAGGGCCTCATCATGTTTTTCAATGATATCATTAATAAAGGACGTTTTGCAAACAATTTTGTGATCCCTGTCTTTCTGCTTTTATTTTCACTTTCAAAACAATAAAAATGGCAATGTTTTTTGTTTTTGTGACTTTCTTGAACTCTTTTTTCTAAAATAAAGCATTAAACATGCAGAATCGATCTTACGAACTCCACTATAAACAATTTTGTTATGGCTCAGTATGATTTCAATAATCCCATCTACCAAGCTGAAGAGGAGAGTGAGGAAGATTGTGAACTCCCTAAAGAACTGGTCAGATTATTGAAGCAGGAGGAAAGGGTCATCCAATCTCATCAGGAAGAGTTAGAGATTATTAACCTTGGTACTGAGGATGCCAGAAGAGAGATCAAGATCGGGGCCGCTTTGAAGGAAGATGTCAAGAGAGGGCTGATTGAAATGCTGAGAGAATATATGGAGATATTCGCCTGGTCGTATCAAGATATGCTTGGGTTGGATACAGACATTGTGGTGCATAGACTACCTCTCAGAGAAGATTGTCCTTCAGTCAAGCAGAAGCTTCGGAGAACTAGTCCTGATATGGCGGTTAAGATCAAGGAAGAGGTTTAGAAGCAGTTGGATGCGGGTTTTTTGTCAGTTACTACTTATCCCCCGTGGGTGGCCAACATCGTTCCCGTGCCGAAGAAGGATGGCAAAGTCAGGATGTGTGTCGATTACCGGGATTTAAATAGAGCCAGTCCTAAAGATGATTTCCTATTACCTCACATTGATGTATTGGTTGATAATACGGCTCAATCCTCGGTTCTCTCTTTTATGGACGGTTTCTCTGGCTATAATCAGATTAAGATGGCGCCAGAAGACATGGAAACGACGACATTCATTACACCTTGGGGCATGTTCTGCTATAAGGTTATGCCATTTGGGCTGAAGAATGCCGGTGCTACTTATTAGAGGGCTATGACGAATCTCTTTCATGACATGATGCACAAAGAAATTGAAGTGTACGTGGATGATATGATTGCGAAGTCTCAGACAGAAGAGGAGCACCTGGTAAACCTGCAGAAGTTGTTTGAAAGTCTGAGAAAGTTCAGACTGAGGCTGAATCCAAACAAGTGTACGTTTGGGGTGAGATCCGGTAAGCTGTTGGGTTTCATTGTCAGTGAGAAAGGGATTGAGGTTGATCCAGCAAAAGTAAAAGCTATACAAGAGATGCCTAAACCAAAAACAGAAAAGTAGGTTCGTGGGTTTTTAGGGAGATTGAACTACATTGCTCGGTTTGTATCTCACCTAACTGCCACGTGTGAACCGATATTCAAATTGCTAAGAAAGAATCAAGAAATCAGGTGGAATGATGACTGTCAGAAAGCTTTTGACAAGATAAAAGAGTATTTGCAGAAACCTCCAATCCTCATACCTCCAGTTCCTGGGAGGCCTCTGATAATGTACCTGTCAGTGACTGAGAATTCGATGGGGTGTGTATTGGGACAGCATGACGAGTCTGGTCGAAAAGAGCATGCCATATACTACCTTAGCAAAAAGTTTACCGACTGTGAAATAAAATATTCGTAGCTCGAGAAAACTTGTTGTGCTTTGGCCTGGGTTGCTCGCCGACTGAGGCAGTATATGTTGAACCATACTACCTTGTTAATTTCTAAGATGGATCCAGTGAAGTACATCTTTGAGAAGCCGGCTCTCACCGGGCGTGTTGCTCGTTGGCAGATGATCTTAACACAGTATGATATCCAGTACACGTCACAGAAGGCCATCAAAGGTAGTATTCTGTCAGACTACCTTGCCGAGCAACCTATCGATGATTATCAGCCGATGATGTTTGAATTCCCTGATGAAGACAGCATGTATCTAAAGATGAAAGATTGTGAAGAGCCTCTTGTCGAGGAAGGACCGGATCCTGATGACAAGTGGACACTGATGTTTGATGGGGCTGTGAATATGAATGGCAACGGTGTTGGGGCAGTACTTATTAATCCTAAAGGGGCTCATATACCTTTTGCTGCCAGATTGACTTTTGACGTAACCAACAACGAAGCTGAGTATGAGGCTTGTATCATGGGGATTGAAGAAGCCATTGATCTAAGGATCAAAACTCTGGACATCTATGGAGATTCCGCTCTAGTGATTAACCAGGTCAATGGAGATTGGAATACTAATCAACCACATTTGATTCCTTACAGAGATTACACCCGAAGGATCCTGACTTTCTTCAAGAAGGTGAAGTTATATCATGTCCCCCGAGATGAAAATCAGATGGCTGACGCCTTGGCTACTTTGTCTTCTATGATCAAAGTCCATTGGTGGAATCATGTGCCATATGTTGCGGTGAATCGACTCGAGAGGCCTGCGTATGTGTTTGCAGCCGAGTCTATTGTTGATGAGAAGCCGTGGTACTTTGACATCAAGAATCTCCTCAAGAGTCAGGAGTATCCTGAAGGAGCGTCAAAGAATGACAAGAAAACCCTGAGAAGGCTAGCTGGAAGCTTTTATTTGAATCAGGATGATGTGTTGTACAAGAGGAACTTTGACATGGTTCTACTCAGATGCGTGGATAGACACGAGGCAAACATGTTGATGCAAGAAATGCATGAAGGATCTTTTGGTACCCATGCTGGTGGTCATGCAATGTCCAAGAAGTTGTTGAGAGCCGGTTATTACTAGATGACTATGGAATCTGATTGTTTCAAATACGCTCGGAAGTGCCATAAATGCCAGATTTATGCTGATAAAGTGCATGTACCACCAAGCCCTCTGAATGTCATGAATTCGCCTTGGCCATTCGCGATGTGGGGCATCGATATGATTGGGAAGGTTGAGCCTATTGCTTCCAATGGGCATCGCTTCATCCTGGTTGCGATTGATTACTTCACCAAGTGGGTGGAAGCAGCTTCCTATGCCAATGTTACAAAGCAAGTGGTTGCCTGGTTCATTAAGAAGGAAATCATCTGTCGTTATTGGGTTCCTAAGAGAATCATTACTGATAATGGTTCGAATCTCAATAACAAGATGATGAAAGAGCTTTGTAAAGATTTCAAGATTGAACATCACAATTCTTCTCCTTACAGACCGAAGATGAATGGTGATGTAGAGGCAGCAAACAAGAATATCAAGAAGATTGTGCAGAAGATGGTCGTGACGTACAAGGATTGGCATGAGATGCTGCCTTTCGCTTTGCATGGGTACCGTACCTCAGTACGTACGTCGACCGGGGCAACCCCTCACTCCCTTGTGTATGGTATAGAAGCAGTCCTGCCTGTTGAAGTGGAGATTCCTTCTCTGAGAGTCCTATTGGATGTCAAGCTAGACGAAGCTGAGTGGATTCGAACAAGTTTTAACGAGTTAAGCCTTATCGAAGAGAGGCGGTTAGCAGCTGTGTGCCACGGGCAGTTGTATCAGAGAAGGATGAAGAAGGCCTTTGATCAGAAAGTGCGTCCTCGAAGCTATCAGACTGGTGATTTAGTTTTGAAGAGGATCCTTCCTCCCGGTACAGATAACAGGGGCAAGTGGACTCCGAATTATGAAGGTCCATATGTTGTTAAGAAGGTCTTCTCCGGTGGAGTCTTGATGCTTACAACTATGGATGGTGAAGATTTTCCGTCCCCTGTTAACTCAGAGGTAGTCAAAAAATACTTCGTATAAATTGACCCGCTGGACAAAAAGGATAAAAGAGTTTAGGCAAAAAAGGGCATCCCGTCGAACCGAAAAAAAAAGAGAAAAAAGGTTCGGGCAAAAGTTAGGGATAAAGAATGAAAAAATATGTACACCCGGTAAGTCGAAAACCCGCAAGGGCGGCTTAGGCAAAAATGGGTATTCCGGTGGATTGAAAACCTGAAAAGGCGATCCAGGCAAAAGAGGGATTAAAGCGAAGACTACAGTTTGAGTTATCTGTACTTCACCACGCTTCAGTGTCTACCATCTCGAAGGATATGATCGGTCCAATCATTCCTCTCAGAAAGCAAGGAATTTGGGGAAAAATTGGCGATCTGTGAGTCATAACAGAATTGGGAAATAGTGGATGTCGTGTTCACATTGCCAATAGGATAGTTTATTTCCTTTTGTGCGCAATTACCTCTTCCTAGGAATTGCTTCCTGATGTATTTTCCTTTATAGGCTCATTTTCGATCAATAAAAGTCGTTATTCAGATAAATTGCTCTCTTGTTTTTATTTTACTATTTTGTTTGCAAAAAAAGTCCGAATATTTGATAAACATTGCATATAAAAACATGAAGGCTAGACAATAACGTGCAGAAAGATAAACATTTGAAAATCATTTTGAATGTTGATTACACTTGGGTGTATTTTGTCTGTACAATCCCCTGGGGCATGTATGTCTTGCTGTTTTGCAGATCACTATCCTTTGATTGCTGGCTAAAGCAGGTGAGCCACAGTTTGTTCAAAAGGAATTTCAGCACTGTCCAGTAGTGTGAGAGGTTGGGTTGTCCCAGGCAGGTTCAGGGTTTGTATCCCCAGCGAAGCAAAGATCAGGGTTGCCTCCGCAGGCAGGCTTGAAGTTGATTGCAAATCCCTAGTAGGGTCGTGAAGAGTATTTGTCCGGCAGGTCTGAGGACTGGTAGTTCCCCAGCGAGCCGGAAGATTATTGTTCCCCAGCGGAGGTATCCATGGATAGTTCCTCAGCAGCCAGGTTTGAAGTGTTGTAATCCCCATCAGGGTTGAGTTGACAATTTACTCAGCGCAGAGGAATCCCCAAGTGGATCGGGTTCAGTAGAGGTCATCCCCGGCGAGGATCATCTATTCCCCAACAGCAGTGTTGTTCCCCACTGAGAGGCGGTGTTTTTCCAATGGAGGACTCCCCAGTTGGTTTAGTTTCTCTGTCGTTCCCAGAGTGTCAGATCAGCAAAGCACTCCCAGTAGTGCGTCTCCCCACAGAGTTGGAAGATCAAATCAGAGTTGTTCGCTCGGAAGCGGTCGTGTGCTTTCCCAGCAAGAGTTCTCCTCCATTTGCATTTTGCATGTAGTAATCATCATTTGCATCTTCAAATTGTGTATCATTTCCATTCAATATGGAGCATTACACCATAAAAAACTCAAACATATGCATACATATGTTACACCAGTTTGGATCATATCCCCGGCAGAGGCGGATCGTATTTCAACATCTGTATGGCACATTTGCAATAGTTGCTCCTGACAGCATTCAGGATTGATATCCCCCAGAGAGGTTTATTTCCTCACTCGTCCGTGAAGGGAAAGTTTTGATTGACTCCCCCAGCGTAGTCCCTGGCAGATGACTGCCCTATCTTGACATATGTATATGTCATCCTTGTGATACCGGTTAGTGTCATATAAACACTCGTGTGTGTTCTTCTTTGGTGTCGGTAAACATCGAGTCTCATCCCAGTCATCGGTAAATGTCTGGTCTTGTTTCATTTCTGAACATCATCTTTCGATGTCGGTAAACATCGAGTCTCTTCCCAGTCATCGTTAAATGTCTGGTTGTATATATTTTTCCAGTCATCGGTAAATGTCTGATCGTCCCTTTTTTGGTGTCGGTCAACATCATCTTTTGATGTCGGTAAACATCGAGTCTCTTCCCAGTCATCGGTAAATGCCTGGTTGTGAAGCATTTCTCTATCAAATCCCCAGTAGAGTCGTTGGTAAGCGTTTTGTCTGTTTCCAGTTGAAAATATCTTTTTCCTCCCCAGTTGGAGTTTGCCATCGGTAAATGGTACCGTTTCCCTTGATATCGGTTATATATCAAGTCGACTATTCCCAAGCCGCCATCGGTAAATGGCCTTGCTTTCTTCGATATCGGTAAATATTGAATCCCCGGCTTGTCCGCCATCGGTAAATGGCCTCGCTTTCTTCGATATCGGTAAATATTGAATGCCCAGTTCAGCTGCCATCGGTAAATGGCCTTCCTTTATGTGACATTTGTTTTCCAGCAGCCATCGGTAAATGGTTTTGCTGACGTTGATATCGGTAAATATCAAGAGTTGTTTTGAAGCCACCATCGGTAAATGGTTTTGCTTCCTTCTAATATCAGATTCCCAGTTGAAGCCACCATCGGTAAATGGCCCCGCTTCCTTTGGATGTTGTTTCCCAGCCTCCATCGGTAAATATCAAGTTTCCAGTAAAGCCTCCATCGCTAAATGACCTCGCTTTCCTGAGGTATTCTATTATGCATCCGCCATCGGTAAATGGCCTTGCTTTCCTTTGCTTTATCCCCCGCAGATTGCAAATTTTCCGGTTCTTTGGTATTCAATCCCTGTTTACCTTGAAGGTCTGACATCCGTTGCTCTCATCCGTTCAGGTTCCCAGTTGATTGAATAGGGGCAGAGCTGACTCTATATGGAGAGATCAGACACACACATTTGCTCGGGGAAGTATATCACCCAATAGCAGGAGACAGCAAACAACAGTATATGGCAAAGAATGCAACATGAATATCTGAATGTTATAATTATGCATGAATATGCGTGGTTTATGTATGATGTATGCTGACAGACAGAACTATCTAACACAACCGGGTCCAGGAATCAACCACCCGGTACTACATCTCAAGAGAGAAAGCCAAGTTCACCGGGGAGTATCCAATCTGCTGGGGATCAGAGATACCAGGAAGCAAAGAACTCTGCAAGGGATGAATCATCAATCATTCCAGCTGGGGACGAGAGTTATCACAGACAAGGTCCACCACACCAACAACTCTACTAAGGAATCTATCCGAGGAGATAAAGGATTTATCAGGATCAACCACCAAATACCGCTCTTGCCCAAAGAGATCCAAGCTGTTGAGGAAGAAAGATTGCTACTTTGCTGAAGGGAAGAGAGGTGACTCTCAACAAGCGATCCACTTGGTAGGATAAACCACAAGGGGTTCCCGAGGGAGGAGATACAGTTATGCCAGGAATATGGACAAAAATCCTACCCTGTTGGGGATCGGACCACCCTTGGGAGAGCACTGAGGATCTCCTAAGTATCCTTTCGTCATTGTGAATGTTCACTTTGTTTAAAAACAAATTATAAAAAATTTGATCATTTAAAACAATGATATTTTCTTAATCAAAACATGTAAAACATTTGTTGAATAGAAACAGATAAGAGTGCCAATAATTGGATAAAAGGCTCAAATTTATTTGATAGAATGGTAGTCTGCGAATGGCAAGACTCCATAGATCTTTACAAATTTGAAATTGGTGATATATATTGGAAAAGGGCTACATTGAACATAATGACGATTTCTCCACCAATTCTGAATCCGATGTATTTGAAGCTTTGGTTGATAATGAGCGAGGATCTCTGACGGACGACAGTTGTAGAACAAAGTCTTGTCAGGATGCAGTTACTAGCCAAATCCCTAATTTTTTCCTAGATTGCCCCAGGATGAGGTACTCAATCTAGCGGGATACATATATCATTATTATATATTTTTTGTGTCTCTAACTTTTGCCTGAACCGTCCTTTCGGGTTTTCAATCCACCGAGACGCTCATTTTTGCCTAAGCCGCCCTTTCGGGTTTTCAACTTAGCGAACTATTCAGTTTTTTTTAGGCGAAGTATTTCTTGACTGCATCTGAATTCACAGGACGAGTGAAATCCTCCCCATCCATAGTTGTAAGTATCAAAGCACCGCCTGAAAAGGCTCTCTTAACAACATACAGACCCTTATAGTTCGGAGTCCACTTGCCCCTGGAATCGAGCACGAAAGACAAAACTTTCTTGAGCACAAGGTCACCTTCTCGGAACACACGAGGCTTGACCTTCTTATCAAAAGCTTTCTTCAGCCTTTGCTGATATAACTGACCGTGGCACATGGCAGTCAATCTCTTTTCTTCTATCAAGTTCAGCAGGTCATAACGACTCTGAACCCATTCAGCATCAGTCAACTTGGCTTCCATCAAGACCCTCATTGACGGGATCTCCACCTCTACTGGGAGTACAACTTCCATCTTGACTTAGCGATCATATCGTCAACATATACCTCAATCTTCTTGTGCATCATATCATGAAACAAGGTAGTCATAGCTCGTTGATACGTGGCTCCGGCGTTCTTCAAACCGAAGGGCATCACTCGATAACAGAATGTTCCCCAAGGTGTGATGAATGTTGTCTTCTCCATATCCTCGGGTGCCATCTTAATCCGATTATATCCGGAAAATCCGTCCATAAACGAGAAGACATTGAAATAGCTGTATTGTCTACCAACATATCAACGTGTGGTAGAGGGAAATCATCTTTCAGACTAGCTTTATTCAAGTCTCTATAGTCCACACACATCCGGACTTTTCCATCTTTCTTAGGCACAGGCACAATATTGGCCACCCATTGAGGATATGTAGAAGTCACCAGAAACCCCGCATCAATTTGCTTCTGAACTTCCTCTTTGATCTTCACTGCTATATCAGGATGAGTTCTTCTGAGTTTCTGCTTCACAGGCACGCACTCAGGCTTTAGAGGTAGGAAATGTTGCACAATATCAGTATCTAGACCAGGCATGTCTTCATATGACCAGGCAAAGACGTCAACATATTCTCGTAGCAACTTAATCAACCCCTTCTTAACTCATTCTTCCAGAAGTGCCCCAATCTTTACCTCTCGCACACAATCTTCAAACCCCAAGTTGACTGTTTCCAGATTCTCAAGATGCGGCTGAATGATCTTCTCTTCATGCTCAAGTAGACGGGTGATATCATCAGGAATCTCTTCAACATCATCTTCCTTTGCCTCAAATACAGGGAATTCAAAATTGGGAGATGGTGTTGGGTCATTATGTTCAATGGGTTTAGAAAACAACCTGCGTAATAATTTTTGGATATGAAAAGCTTTTAGAATTCAAACAAGGAAAATCATTATGCAGATGAAAAGATTGATTTTATTCTATTTTTAGGGTTTTATGTGATCACCAATTTCATGCAAAAAGCAAAAAGGGAAAATAATCGGAAAAAAAACATTTAACATGAATTTATTGAATGAAAATATCATTGTACTTATGCGCCAACAATGTCATCACTCCTCCTTTTGGCATGGGAGAAGGGTTTTTAAACAAAGTGGTCATTACGTTGACTTGTGGATGACTGTAGGAATATCCACAGCGACCCAATTGTTGCAGACCCCTCCAGGGATGATGAAATTGCCAGAATCCTTTGTATCTTCTTCTAAGACAGCAACAACCTCCTCATCTAGACCAGCGTGGATAAAACCTCCACTCTTGAATAAACCTGGCTTGTTGAAAGTACCAGAAGAAAAACCTATGCCAGCCCGGGCCTCGTGCTCTAAGTGATCCATCAGTCTTGAAATATTGGCTCTAGTGTAGTACCGGTGAGTCAGCTTGTCTTCAAAATAAATGAAGGACACAGAGTTAGACCACAGGGCAAGGGACCGGAAACAAAACCTGCTTATGCATATGATGCATGCAATGCTTGTGCATATGATTTGTTTTTTATTTCAAAGGGACTTTAGAGTTTTATTTGCAAATTCTGGAAATATTAAGCATTTTATCACATATGGGAATATCTCATCAAATAATATCAGGGAAAAGAAGTGCAGCATCGTCAATCATGTACAAGAGAAAAGGAAAATAATCGTCCTATGGATCCCTAGAAACAATCATCTAAAGCTCGGGACACAGGAAGATAAGATGCGCGAAGCCTCTTCACCTCCCTCTCGTAGGCTGCCTCCATATCGGCCTTCTCTTTGGCGAGTCGATCATACCTCCTCTTCCAGAACTTAGAAGACTGAGGAAGTAGAGAAGTCCATACATCATCAGGGTCATCAATAACCTGATGCTCAAGAAACTCAATCAACGCATCCTTCTCCTTAATCTACTGAAGCAACTCTTCACGTTCACGGATCCAGGCACGTGAACGGTCTTCGTCTCTCAACTCCTCTACTCCTTGATTAGGGAGGATTGAAGGACCAACCATAATCATAGGTGTAGGTCTCGGATACTCGTAAGGCATGAGATACTCAGACGCCCTCTTCCTAACCCAAATAGTGTAAGGCTCCAAAACGATGCAATTCTTAGGACCCAACTCTTCCCTTCCTTTCCTATGAATCTTGCGCCAAGCACAGACCATCCTAGCTTTCAAGCCTTGGGGATCTTTACCATCCTGAAAGAATACACCCTCTAACAGAATGTTATTGGGTTTATCGTTTAGGGGAACCCAAGCTGCCGACGTGCCAAAACAGGATTGTCGTTAATCCCACCACATGTACCAAGAAGAGGTACATTGGAGAATTTGCCACAAGAGTCAATAATCTTCACACCATCATACACACGGCTATACCAAGAGATATCATCATTAGTGAGAGACATGAGTCTCGTGGACCACCATAGACATCCCTTATTCTCCTTGAAGGCGACCGTCTGCGGTATGTGAGAAATAAACCACTTATACAACAGAGGCAAACAACACACAATGGCGGCACCACCCTTTGCATTCCTCATATGCAAAGAGAAGTAGGTATCGCCCAACAGAGTCGGAACGGGATTAAGAGTAGAGAAAATCCTAATAGCATTCACATCCACAAACTTGTCGATGTTAGGGAATAATACTAGCCCATAGATGAGAAGTACAAATATGGCCTCAAAGGCGTCCTCACTCATGGCCTAGCTGGGGCATCCCTGGAATGGTATATGAGGCTGGATAGAGCCCACATCCGTTGCTGGAGGGATTTGGCTGAGGCTTTCGTGAAGCAGTATCAGTATAATGCAGACATGGCTCCGGACATAACTCAACTTCAAAATCTGTCTCTTAAAAGCAATGAGTGCTTCAGGGAATACGCTCAACGCTGGAGAGAAACAACTTCCCATGTTCAACCTCCTATGTTGGAGAAGGAAATGGCTAACATGTTCATGAACACTCTGCCAGGACCTTATTTGGAGCGCCTGGTGGGTTGCAATGCCTCCAATTTTGTTGATGTAGTCTCTACCGGTGAGAGGGTGGAGAATTACCTGAGGACATACAAGACCCAGAGTGGAGATGGATCCTCATCATGGGTGAAGAAGCCGTTCATTCAGGGACAGTAGAGGAGAGAAGGGGATGCAAGTGCCATATCTTCTAATCAGAACAGGGATAACCGGAGGAATAACTTTCAGAACTATCATCAACAACCGTATGTTGCGGCTGTGACCATTCCAGCTGCAGCACCACTACAACAACAACAACCATAGCGTCAACCAGCTCAGTACCAACCACAACAACCGGGTAACAGACCCGCCTATCAACCGAGGCCAAGGACGATGGACCGGCGTTTTGACACTCTTCCAATGTCGTACGCTCAGTTGCTTTCTAGTCTTCAACAACTACAACTTGTGCAGTTGCACACTCTGGCTCCTCCCGTTGGTAGGCTTCCGGTGGGTTATGACGCCAACGCTAGGTGTAGCTTCTACTCTGGGGCACCTGGCCACAATATTGAGAACTGCAAAGCTTTTAAGCACGTAGTTCAGGACCTCATTGATTCAAAGGGCGTTAACTTTGCACCAACTCCTAATGTCGTCAACAATCCCATGCCCCAGCATGGTGGAGCCAACGTTAACATGGTTGAAGGAGAAGTCAAATTAGTCTCTGCGGTCAACAATGAAGATGGGGATAGTGATTGTGACATCGATAACTAGGTGCGTCCGAGGATCCCGGGTGAAGTTCTCAACAATTGGTCTTCTGAGGAGATTGTCCAAGCCACTTGTCTGGAGGAGTAATTTTCTTTGTTTATTCATGCATATCCAAGTCTTACGTTCCGCCAGGGCATAATGACTCATTGTAGGGCTCATCTATGTGACACTTGCATTTTTTATCATAAATAAAGGACGTCTTTTTGCATTCAAATATTTCGTTCCCTGTCTTTCTATTTTTGCAGTTTTTCAAAAAAAAATGGCAATGTTTTATTTAGTTTCCACTTTTTTTTCACACTCATAAGCATATACCATCACTCATGCAAATGCACATCACCAGATCCTATTGATAACGATTCTGCTATGGCTCGCTTCGACTTTGAAAATCCAATCTTTCAAGCTGAAGAAGAGGGTGATGAAGACTGTGAACTCCCTGAAGAACTTACCAGGTTATTAAAACAAGAGGAAAAGGTCATTCAACCGCATCAAGAGTCTGTTGAAGTTATTAATCTCGGCACCGAGGACGCCAAGAGAGAAATCAAGATAGGGGCTGCTTTGGAAGACAATGTGAAGAAGGGGTTGATTGAATTGCTGCAAGAGTATGTTGACATCTTCTCTTGGTCTTATCAGGACATGCTAGGGCTTGACACAGACATCGTGGTACATCACTTGCCACTCAAAGAAGGTTGTCCTCCGGTCAAGCAGAAGCTCAAAAGAACAAGACCAGAGATGGCTGTCAAGATAAAGGAAGAAGTGCAAAAAACAGTTGGATGCAGGGTTTCTAGCAGTCACAAATTATCCGCCATGGGTTGCAAATATCGTTCCGGTACCTAAGAAGGATGGAAAGGTACAAATGTGTGTTGACTACCGGGAACCGAACAGGGCTAGTCCTAAAGATGATTTCCCCTTACCTCACATTGACGTTTTGGTGGATAACACGACTCAGTTCTCGGTATTCTCCTTCATGGATGGCTTTTCTGGCTATAGCCAAATTAAGATGGCACCAGAAGACATGGAGAAGACAACATTCATAACCCCATGGGGCACCTTCTGCTACTAGGTGATGCCGTTTGGTCTGAAAAATGTCGGAGCAACATATCAGCGAGCGATGGTGACTCTGTTCCATGATATGATTTATCATGAAATCGAGGTTTATGTTGATGATATGATTGCCAAATCTCCGACAGAAGAAGAACATTTGGTGAATTTGCAGAAACTGTTTGAGCGTTTGAGGAAATTCAAGCTAAGGCTTAATCCGAACAAGTGTACTTTTAGGGTGAGATCTGGAAAACTATCGGGTTTTGTTGTTAGCGGAAAAGGGATTAAGGTGGATCCGGCCCAAGTGAAAGCGATACAGGAAATGCCTGAGCCAAGAACAGAGAAACAAGTCTGTGGTTTCTTAGGGAGGTTGAACTACATTGCAAGGTTCATCTCTCACCTAACAGCCACGTGTGAGCCAATATTCAAATTGTTGAGAAAAGATCAGGCTATCAGGTGGAATGATGATTGTCAAAGGGCGTTCGAGAAGATAAAAGAGTATTTGCAGAATCCTCCTATCCTTGTGCCTCCGGTCCCAGGAAGACCGCTGATTATGTATTTGACAGTACTAGACAATTCCATGGGTTGTGTTCTCGGTCAACACGACGAGACAGGTAGGAAAGAGCATGCCATCTACTACCTGAGTAAGAAATTCACAGATTGCGAGTCGAGATACTCAATGCTTGAAAAAACATGTTGTGCACTTGCATGGGGTGCTAAGCGATTAAGACAATACATGCTGTCTCACACAACCTTACTGATCTCCAAAACGGATCCAGTCAAGTATATATTTGAGAAGCCAGCTCTCACCGGAAGAGTTGCTCGTTGCCAAATGGTACTGACAGAGTACGACATCCTGTATACTTCCCAGAAAGCCATCAAGGGGAGTATTCTGTCAGACTATCTTGCTCAACAGCCGGTTGAAGATTATGAGGCGATGAAGTTTGATTTTCCAGATGAAGACATCATGTTCCTCAAGATGAAAGACTGTGAAGAGCCAGTTGTTGAAGAGGGACTTGATCCAGACGAAAAGTGGACTTTAATGTTTGATGGGACCGTCAACGCCAGAGGAAGTGGAATTGGTGCTGTCTTTACAACTCCAAAAGGTGCCCACATGCCTTTCACCACTCGTCTGACTTTCGAGTGCACCAATAATGAAGCTGAGTATGAAGCCTGTATCTTGGGTATTGAGCAAGCCATTGATTTGAGAATCAAGACTTTGGACATCTTCGGAGATTCAGCTCTGGTAATCAATCAAGTGAATGGTGATTGGAACTCTCTCCAGCCTACTCTGGTCCCCTACAGAGATTACACGAGAAGACTGTTGACTTTCTTTACAATAGTAAAGTTGTACCATATACCTCGTGATGAGAACCAGATGGCAGATGCTCTTGCTACTCTATCCTCCATGATCACGGTGATCCGTTGGAACCATGCTCCCAAGATCGACGTGATGCGCCTTGATAGGGCCGCGTATGTGTTTGCTGCTGAACTGGTAGCTGATGACAAGCCCTGGTATCACGACATCAAGTGCTTTCTGAAGAATCAAGAGTACCCTGTAGGGGCATCCAACAATGATAGAAAGACTTTGAGAAGATTGGTAGGCAGTTTCTTCTTGAACAAAGACAATATTATGTATAAGAGGAACTTCGACATGGTTTTGCTCAGATGCATGGACAGATACGAAGCAGACATGTTAATGCAGGAAGTTCATGAAGGCTCCTTCGGTACTCATGCCGGCGGACATGCAATGGCTAAGAAATTGTTGAGAGCAAGTTATTACTGGATGACCATGGAATCTGATTGTTTCAAATATGCTCGGAAGTGCCATAAATGCCAGATTTATGCTGATAAGGTGCATGTGCCGCCGAATCCTTTGAATGTGACATCTTCGTCGTGGCCTTTCGCTATGTGGGGCATCAATATAATTGGAAAGATTGAGCCGACCGCTTCCAATGGGCATCGCTTCATCCTTGTTGCCATCGACTATTTCACCAAGTGGGTCGAAGCAGCGTCATTTGCGAAGGTCACCAGACATGTGGTTGCCCGTTTCATCAAGAAAGAAATCATTTGTCGCTATGGGATTCCCGAAAGAATCATTACTGATAATGGTTCTAATCTCAACAACAAAATGATGAAGGAGTTGTGCCAGAACTTCAACATTCAGCATCACAATTCTTCCCCTTACCGCCCTAAGATGAACGGTGCTGTTGAAGCGGAATATAAGAACATAAAGAAGATTGTGCAGAAGATGGTCGTTACGTACAGAGATTGGCATGAGATGCTACCCTTCGCCTTGCATGGGTACCATACTTCAGTACGTACATCGACCAGGGCAACCCCTTACTCCCTTTTGTATGGTATGGAAGCAGTCCTACCTGTTGAAGTGGAGATTCCTTCTCTAAGAGTCCTGTTGGATGTCAAGTTAGACGAAGCTGAATGGATTCGGACAAGGTTCAATGAGTTGAGTCTTATCGAAGAGAAGCGAATGGCAGCCATTTGTCAGGGGCAGTTGTATCAAAGTCGGATGAAGAGAGCCTTTGATCAGAAAGTGCATCCTCGATGCTTCCAGGTCGGAGATTTGGTGTTGAAAAGGATCATTCCTCCTCAGACAGATCACAGGGGCAAGTAGACTCCTAACTATGATGGACCGTATATTGTCACCAAGGTTTTTGATGGTGGGGCCTTAATGCTTGCAACGATGGATGGTGAAAACTTCACTTCCCCGGTGAACTCAGACGCAGTTAAAAAATACTTCACATGAAATAGACCCGCTGGACAATAAAAAGAGTAGTCCAGGAAAAAATGGGCATCCCGGCGAACCAAGAAAATGAAAAAGGTTCGGGCAAAAATTAGGGATTAAAAGTGAAAAGATTGTACACCCGGTAAGTTGAGAACCTGAAAAGGCAACTTAGGCAAAAATGGGTATCCCGGTGGATTGAAAACCCGAAAAGGGCGATCCAGGCAAAAGTTAGGGATTAAGCGAATGACTGCGTTCTGAGTAGTTCTGAATCTCATCTCGTGTCAATGACTGGAAACTTTTGAAGGATAGTAAACAGTCCAATCACTCTTTCAGAAAGCTGATCATCTGGAGGATCTTGAAGACGAGCAAGTCATAGCAGAATTGGAACCCAATAGAAATCCATTTCACATTGCCATTAGGTTAATGTCTGTTTTTATCTGTTGTGCGATTACCTCTTTCCAGGGATTGCTTCCTGATGTAAATGCCTATTCAGAGGCCGTTCAATCAATAAAATCATGTTATTCAGTATATCTCTGTTTTCATTTTCATTTTTCTGTTTTGTTTGCAAAAATGACGTCCGAGTTTTTTGATAAACATTGCATCATGACACATAAGAGCTTTACAGGTACATGCTTAATAAACATTTAAAATTGCTGTAAATTTTAAGTTCTTTGGATCGTCTATTCAGAACAGGTACCCTCGGGCATTTCCTTAAAATCCCCTGCAGATGATCGTGATTGTTTTCCACCAACAGACGAATTCGGTATCTTATCCCTGCAGAGCTGATCAGAGCGTTGGATTCTTCAATCCCCAGCAGGTTCTCACCACTGTACCTCCCCCCAAGCGGTGGTTTCAGATTATACACTCCCCAGTAGAGTTGACAGTGTTAGACTATATACCCCCAGCGGAGTTGATAGTGCCAGACTGTATCTTCCCAGCAGAAGCGGCTGCTCCTCAGAGTTCGAGGCCAGATCGATAATCCCAATGCCAGATCCATGGTTTCTTTCCTTGAAGCAGAACCTCGGTACCGTATCGGTGTTTGCTTCCCCTGCTGAGTCATCTCTCGCAGATCATGGTTGCCAGAACCACTATCGCTTTCCCCAACAGCAGGTTTTCAGTGCCGTTCTCTCCCCAGTCAGAATCTCGGTATTTCGTCATTGCTAGAACACCGTGTGGAGGGTCATTGCCCCACAAAATTCTTTGCGCTGTGCATCTCCAGCAGCCTTGCCAAGGTCCAGAAGATGGTGATCATTTCCCCAACAGATCCCCTTGCCTCAACTTGGCATTCTACCTAGCATTTCGCATCCCTGCATGTAGAATCAGATTGCATTGCATCCTCCCAAATCGCATAGCATTTCCATTTTCATGGAGCAATACGCCATTGAAAAACTCAAACATACGCATGTAAGCCTAAAACATTCTCGGTATCTCAAGTGATAAGCCAGAAGTTGTTTTTAGTACTCAGACTGAAGATTGTTCATGACTTACCTTTGTTATCCCCAACAAGTGTCATTGGCCCATGCGCCACCTCTATTATCGTTCCCTATTTCTGCCGATGCTGACAGGCATGAAGTTTCCGGTATTCATACCGAAGTGGCGTTCAGGCCAGTTTTCCGATGTTCAGATCGAAGAAGTTTCCGACGTTCAGGTCGATGCAACTTGTGGCGTTCAGGCCAGTTTTCCGATGTTCAGATCGAAGAAGTTTCCGACGTTCAGGTCGATGCAACTTGTGGCGTTCAGGCCAGTTTTCCGATGTTCAGATCAAAGAAGTTTTCGATGTTCAGGTCGATGCAACTTGTGGCGTTCAGGCCAATTTTCCGACGTTCAGATCGAAGAAGTTTCCGATGTTCAGGTCGATGCAGCTTGTGGCGTTCAGGCCAGTTTTCCGATGTTCAGATCGAAGAAGTTTCCGACGTTCAGGTCGATGCAACTTGTGGCGTTCAGGCCAGTTTTCCGATGTTCAGATCGAAGAAGTTTCCGACGTTCAGGTCGATGCAACTTGTGGCGTTCAGGCCAGTTTTCCGATGTTCAGATCGAAGAAGTTTCCGACGTTCAGGTCGATGCAACTTGTGGCGTTCAGGCCAATTTTCCGACGTTCAGATTGAAGAAGTTTCCGACGTTCAGGTCGATGCAACTTGTGGCATTCAGGCCAATTTTCCGATGTTTAGATCGAAGAAGTTTCCGACGTTCAGGTCGATGCAACTTGTGGCATTCAGGCCAGCCTCTCGGTGTTCAGACCGATATTAATAATCTCATATCTCCCGATGTTCAGATCGAAGTCATTTCCAGTATTCAGACTGATGAGCGGCATTCAGGCCATGGTTATTTCTGTGTTAGCATTTATTTTGGTATCCAGGTTAACATTATTTTTCGGTATTCAGACTGATGAGCGGCATTCAGGCCATGGTTATTTCTGTGTTACCATTTATTTTGGTATCCAGGTTAACATTCTTTTTCGGTATTCAGACTGACTCTCACCTTACCAGACAGATTCTTCTTTCAAGACCACCTCTTTGCCGATTCTGACAGGCATTGTTACTTCACTTCACTTCAGTGCAAATTTTCGGGCTTTTATTGTATTCAATCCCTTGATACCTCGAAAGCACGAAAGCCGCTGCTATCTTCTTTCCAGGTCTCCAGTTGATTGAATAGGGGCAGCTATAATACCCCAAAATTTACCCTTCATTTTTCCTGGAAGCATACGCGTTACACCTCATGCATGCATTCATTTTTAGGTCATTTAGCATTTGCATTTCATCATGGCAATCGGAATCGGATCCAAGAAGCTTGAACATCATCCAGGACACTTTGTGGGCTCTATTTAGATGATCAGTCAACACAAGGGAAATACTTGAGATACTTCCAACAGGGGTCTATTCGTCAGTCAAAACGTGAATCTTGAAGGAGCAAAGGTTTGTTCATGAGCCGTCATGCTCGCTAGGCGAAGCCCACGTGTTTTAAAGTTGATTAAGAGAAGTGAGTTCAATGTTGAAGAGAAACTGCTCCAAACTCCGTCAAAGATCTCCGTGTTGTCAATGTTGATGAACTCTGAAGCACATAGGGAGGCGTTGCAGAAAGTGCTAGAGCAGGCTTATGTTGAGCATGATGTAATAGTGGATCAATTTGACCACATAGTCGCCAACATTACTTCTTGTAATAATCTGAGCTTTTGTGATGAAGAGCTTCCTGAGGAAGGCAGGAATCACAATTTGGCATTGCATATTTCAATCAACTACAAGGAGGACGCTTTGTCCAATGTATTGGTTGACACTGGGTCATCTTTGAATGTGCTTCCGAAATCAACGCTGTCAAGACTTTCATACCAAGGCGCCTCAATGAGGTACAGTGGCATGATTGTCAAAGCGTTTGACGGTTCTCGAAAAACTGTCATTGGTGAAGTGGACCTTCTAGTGAAGATAGGTCCGAGTTATTTCCAGATTACTTTCCAAGTAATGGATATCCACCTGGCCTACAGTTGCTTGTTAGGAAGGCCGTGGATTCATGAAGCAGGAGTTGTGACGTCTACTCTACACCAAAAGCTGAAATTTGTGAAGAACAACAAGCTTGTCGTTGTTGGTAGAGAGAAGGCATTGTTGGTGAGCCATCTGTCATCTTTTATATATGTTGAAGCTGAGGAGGAGGTTGGAACGTTGTTCCAAGCCTTGTCTATTAATGATGAGAAGAAAATTGGGGCACCCATGTCTTCTTTAAAGGATGCACAAAATGCTATTGAGGCTGGCAACATTGATCAATGGGGGCGTATGGTAGAGATTGCTGAGAACAAGAATAGGGTCGGATTGGGACTTCAACCAGGGCCGTTCAACGCCAGAACTGAAGTAGTGCAACCAAGTTTCCGCAGTGGAGGGTTCATTCATGGGAATGATCAACACTCAGCTGCCGTGATTGAAGACGATGGTGATGAAGATGAAGCTTGCGCCAACTTTGTGACGCATGTCCGGATTCACAACAATTGGGTTATTGTTGATGTTCCTATTATTATTCATCGCTCTAAGTAATTTGTTTTCATTTTATTCTTAAGAAAAAAATCCTTCTCCTATGTCTAAGGGAGAAGTGAACATTGTTGGGCATTTTCTGATT
The DNA here is from genome assembly GCF_024323335.1 of Lathyrus oleraceus. Lineage (NCBI taxonomy): Eukaryota > Viridiplantae > Streptophyta > Magnoliopsida > Fabales > Fabaceae > Lathyrus > Lathyrus oleraceus. Next base: position 475,838,145 of record NC_066583.1, on the reverse strand, counting down.
ATCATCAATAAAATACAATTTTATTCATCCATATCTATGATGTTATATTTTTTACTTTTTTCTTTTTCCGAAAATGGTAATCACAAAAAACATAAATAAATAATAACCTCCCATGTGCATAATATTTGGTCGCACTCCACTTCTTTAAAATTAAAATATCAAATCATTATGCAGGTTGGTTCTCAAACCCATTGAGTGCAATGGTCCTACTCCCTCTCCAAACTTTGATTTCTCTGTGTTTGAAGCTTAGGAAGAGATTGATGATGAAGAAATATCTGATGAATTATCTCATTTACTTGAGAACGAGGAAAAATTCATTCAGTCGTTTAAAGAGAAGATTGAATTAGTCAACTTGGGATCCGAAGATGATGTGAAGGAAGTCAAAATTGGGTCTCAACCGTATCCAGAAGCTAAGAAGGGGTTGATTGATCTTCTTCGGGAGTATTCTGATGTGTTTTCTTGGTCCAATCAAGACATGCCTGGGTTGGATTCTGAGAATATAGACCATAGATTACCGTTGAAGCCAAAATTCTCGCCAGTCAAGCAGAAGTTAAGGAGAACCCATCCTGATATGGCAGTAAAGATCAATGAGGAAGTGTATAAGCAGATTGATACTGGTTTTCTTGTTACCTCTGAGTATCCGTAGTGGGTGGTGTAATACCCCAAAATTTACCCTTCATTTTTCCTGGAAGCATACGCTTTACACCTCATGCATGCATTCATTTTTAGGTCATTTAGCATTTGCATTTCATCATGGCAATCGGAATCGGATCCAAGAAGCTTGAACATCATCCAGGACACTTTGTGGGCTCTATTTAGACGATCAATCAACACAAGGGAAATACTTGAGTTACTTCCAACATGGGTCTATTCGTCAGTCAAAACGTTAATCTTGAAGGAGCAAAGGTTTGTTCATGAGCTGTCATGCTCGCTAGGCGAAGCCCAGGTGTTTTGAAAAAAAAAACGAAAAATGAAAAAAAGAAAAATAGAAATAAATAAATAAATAAACAAAAGAAAAAATCTTGGACTTGGACCTCTCTCATTTGAGCCCACAGGTCCACAAAAATCGGGTTATAAATTCAGAGTTTCAGTGAAACAAAAGGCATTCTATTCCTATTACCATGTCTGGGAAAAAGATAGTGAGAGAAGAACCCTGGGGAAAAAGATAGTGAGAGAAGAGCTAACAGAGTTCAGAGCAACCTCCAGGCAACTCTGAAAGGTTCATTCTGACTCACACACTTTCAGCTCAAGCAAACCCTAACATTGGTTTGCAAATCCAGCCGTGCCATTTGATTTCAACCGATCTCTCCAATCAGGTTTGCCCTTATTCCCATTACCTTTGTGCTTTGAAGTTGAATACTCTGAATGTTTGAGGTATGATGGATGAATTTCATTAGGTTTTTGCCCACGGGTTCATAATTATGTATGAATGTATAAATAATGCCTTGAATGCTTAATCGTTTAATTTCTGAAGTGTATGCCACAGGGTTTGAGGTTTCTGAAACCATACTGTTATCCATGAAAAACCATACTGTTTTGCTCTAATCTGACTTACGTTTGTCATAGCATGTTTTCTCCTAATCCTTATCTTGCTTCACTAACCCTTTTGTTGAGTTTTTGTGAAGGCTCACATGACTTTTGCAGGGATAGCTCGCTGGATATTCCACTTTGCTTGTGGGATACCATTTGGGAGATTTATTCTGATTGCCTTGTTGGCACATTTACTTTATACATGTTTGTTTTGTATGTGTTCGTATCCCCGCAGGTAACGGGGTTCCTTCGTCAAGGACTGCCTTTTTGCATGAGCATCCCAAACCCTAACCCTTCATTGATTTTTCTTCTCCTAAACACACGTTTACTCCTTCTACTACAGGTGAGTAAGTCTCCAAAGGTCGAGCATCCGGTAGATTGTGTAGTAACGTCGTCCGCCCCCAAAACATAATCCTTAACCCCGTAGTTAGCCGAACTACGACTTGCTCTGATTCTCATTCCATATGAGATACGAAGGCATAAGACGCGATGTCTTAGCGAGCACACATCCCCCCAACCCATAGGTCAGCCGAGCTACGAAGACTCTGATTCTCATATTCAGATGAGATACGTATGCAGTGGATGCGACATCCGCGCGAGTCATTTTCATTTAACCCCTTTTTTAGTAAACAACACAAGATAAACTCACACCCTTTAGACAAGAACTACAAAAGTGGATCCCGTAGAGTACTACGGATGCGTAGGGGTGCTAATACCTTCCCTTCGTATAACCGACTCCCGAACCCAAGATTTGGTTGCGAGACCTTGTCTTTTCCTTTCCTCTTTTCAGGTTTACTTCGAGCATTTCCTTTCCCTCCTTTGGGATAAATAACGCACGGTTGTTTTTTCGCACACTGTATTTTTCAGGTTGCGACAGGTGGCCAATATTGTGCTTGTTCCTAAGAAAGATGGAAAAGTCTGCATGTGTGTTGATTATAGAGATTTAAACAAAGCTAGTCCGAAATATGATTTTCTTCTACCACATATTGATATGTTGGTAGACAATACAATGATATGTTGGTAGATTTAAAATCAAGATGTCACCTAAAGATATGGAGAATACCATATTGATTACACTCTGGGGAACATTATGTTAAAGAGTGATGCCTTTCGGTTTAAAGAATGCTGGTGCAACGTATCAGAGAGCTATGAACACTCTTTTTCATGATATGATGCATAAATAGATGGAAGTTTATGTTGATGATATGATTGCCAAATCAAGTGATGAAGAAGAACCTGTTAAGCATTTGTTGAAGCTATTCCAACGTTTGAGAAAGTACAAACTCCACTTGAATCCCAATAAGTGTACTTTTGGTGTTCGTTCTGGTAAGTTGTTGGGCTTTATTGTCAGTGAGAAGGGTATTGAAGTTGATCCTGCCAAAACTGAGAAGCAAGTCAGAGGTTTTCTCGGCCGCTTGAACTATATCTTAAGATTTATATCGCATATGATTGCCAAATGTGGGCCCATATTCAAGCTTCTTCAGAAATATCAGTCTTGTGATTGGACCTAATATTGCCAGAAAGCTTTTGATAATATCAAAGAATATATGCTTGAGCCTTCGATTCTACCTCCGCCTGTTGAAGGAAAACCTTTGATCATGTATTTGACTGTGCTTGAAGAGAGTATGGGATGTCTTCTTGGTCAGCAAGATGAATTTGGAAAGAGAGATTATGCAATTTACTACCTCAGTAAGAAGTTCATCGACTGTGAGACTCGATATTCTATGCTTGAAAAGACATGCTACACATTGGCTTGGGCTGCTAAACGTCTGTGCCAATATATGTTGAATCATACTACTTGGTTGATATCCAAAATGGATCCAATCAAGTACATTTTTGAGAAGCCTGCTTTAACTGGGAGGATTTCCCGTTCGCATATGTTGTTATCCGAGTATGATATTGAATACCAATCTCAAAAAGCTCTTAAAGGAAGTGTCTTGGCTGACCATTTGGATCACCAACCGATTGAAGATTATCAGTCAGTGCAGTATGATTTTCCTGACGAAGAGATTTTGTACTTGAAGATGAAAGATTGTGATGAACCATTGCTTGAAGAAGGGCCAAAACCTAGTTCCCGTTGGGTTATGGTATTTAATGGAGCTGTTAATTTGTATGGTAATGGCATTGGGGCAGTAATTATTACTCCTCAAAGAACTCATTTCATGTTTACAACTAGATTAACTTTCAAGTGTACAAACAATATGGCTGAGTATGAAGCTTACGTTATGGGGCTTGAATAAGCCATTAATCTTAGAATTAAATATCTCAACATCTATGGAGATTCAACTTTGGTTGTGAATCAGATCAAAGGTGAATAAGAGACGAATCAACCTTGTTTAATACCATATAGATACTATGCGAGGAGGATTTCAACTTTCTTTGCAAAGGTTGAGTTTCATCATATCCCTCGAGATGAAAACCGGATGGCAGATGCTTTTGCAACATTGGCTTCAATGATTATGGTGAAATTTTGGAATGAAGTTCCTAATTTAACTATGATGCATCTTGATAGGGCAGCTCATGTGATTGCCGTTGTGCCGTTGAAGAAGTTAAAGATGAAAAGTTGTGGTATTATGATATCAAGTGTTTCCTCCAAAGTCAGATTTACCCGCCTGGGGCATCTTTGAAAGATAATAAGACTTTGAGAAGATTAGTTGGCAACTTCTACCTGAATGGTGATGTGCTTTACAAGACAAACTTCGATATGGTTTTGCTCAGATGCGTGGATAGATATGAAGCAGACTTATTGATGACTGAAGTCCATGAAGGTTCCTTTGATACTCATTCCAATGGACATGCTATGACAAAGAAGATCTTGATAGCAGGATACTATTGGCTCACAATGGAATCTGGCTGTTGCAAGTTTGTGAAGAAATGCCACAAGTGTCAAATTTATGTAGATAAGATTCATATTCCTCCGACACTATTGAATGTTATTTCCTCTCCATGGCCCTTCCCCATGTGGGGAATTGATATGATTGGTATGATTGAGCCCAAAGCTTCGAATAGACATCGTTTCATTCTGGTGGCTATTGATTACTTCACAAAGTGGGTTGAAGCGGGATCGTATGCAAATGTAACTAAGCAAGTTGTGGTAAGGTTTATCAAGAAACAAATTATATGCCGTTATGGTGTGCCGATTAAGATCATTACCGACAATAGATCGAACTTGAACAAAAATATGGTGGAAGCTCTTTGTAAAGACTTCAAGATTGCACATCATAATTCTTTTCCCTACAAACATAAGATTAATGGGGTTGTTGAAGCTATAAATAAGAACATCAAGAAGATCATTCAGAAGATGGTTGTCACATACAAAGATTGGCATGAGATGCTCCCGTTTTCTTTGCATGGATATCGTACATCCGTCTGCACTTCAACAGGGGCAACCCCTTTCTCTCTTGTTTATGGTATGGAAGTTGTGCTCCCAGTAGAGCTTGAGATCCCGCCAATGTGTGTGCTAATGGAAGCCAAGTTGACAGAAGCTGAATGGTGTCAGACCAGATATGATCAATTGAATTTGATTGAAGAGAAGAGATAGACTGCCATGTGTCATGGTCAGTTATATCAGCAAGGAATTAAGAAGGGCATTTGATAAGAAGGTCATGCCTCATGTGTTTATAGAAGGTGACATCGTGCTCAAGAAGATTCTATCTTTCAAACCTGATGCTAGGGGCAAATGGACTCCTAATTATGAAGGCCCATATGTTGTGAAGAGAGCCTTTTCAGGCGGTGCTTTGATTCTTACAACTATGGATGGTGAAGAGTTCACACGTCTTGTGAACGCTGATGCAGTCAAGAAATACTTGAAAACCCAAAAGGGCGGCTTAGGAAATAATGAGCATCTCGGTGGATTAAAACCCGAAAGGGCGATCCAGGCAAAAATTAGAGACATAAAATAGAAAATTATCTCGGTAGGTTGAGTACCCCACCTTGGGGTAATCTAGGCAAAATTAGGGGTTATGGCCAATAACTGCATTCAGTTGATCCTAGTCATGGGGATAGTTTTGAGCAAGTCGTTTGGGTCTGATTCATCATTCTCAACTGAAGCCAAGAGCACAATGGATATTGAAGTGGGTGGGGAGAGTAGTGATCATTGTATTCAATGTAGCCCTTTTCCATATAAATTACCATTTTCAACTTTTGTAAAGATCTATAGAGTCTTGTCATTCACAGACTACCATTCTATTAAATAAAGTTGAGTTTTTTTTATCCAATTGTTTCTACTCTTATTTACTTATGTTAAATAAAATTTAATTTTTATGATGATAATTTTGAAATAAATTAATGAATAAAAGTTATTTTTCTTAAAAAATAATAAAAGCAATCACTTTAAGAATAATCGATTTTAGCGAGGAATGTCAACAACAATCTGAGAAGAGGTAAGTCTTGAAGTGCGAAGCCCTGGTGGTCTTCCCCATGTAGTTTGGTGTGGTAATTTTCCCCTAAGCAGTTCACCATTCATCCCCAATTTGGTCGATAAGTTTCTCCCCAAGTAATTTGTCATCCCTAGTAGAGTTGAGCTGACGATCGATCCTTTTTGCAAATCCATATTCCACAATTGCGGTACTCTTTTGATATCCCCCAGTTCGTGACTTAGGAGATCTGAAACCTTTATTTGGTTTCCATTAGCATATTTGTGTTGCATAACTTCGGTAGTTCATCAGATCCGGTTATCTTTTCCTTGGAATTGGTTTATTTCACAATTTCCTAAGGGAATTTGATGATTTTTGAGGAAGGCAATGATCTTGGTCATGACAACCTCAACATTTTGCTTAGATCCCCATGCATAGTTTTATCTCTTGTATTCCCCGACGGAGTTCATCTTCAGATATCGAAGACCCCTCGTTCTCGACAATTTTGGATTTTGAGTAGTATTTTGGTTTAGTCCCCTGCAGGGTTGTCTCCCATTTTGATATGATGTTGACCTAAAATTCCCTGCAAAATTGACAATTTGGATCCTAAGTAGATCTTTTCTCTTTCCCCAACCAGGATTGAGTTATTTAGTGCTAGATGACTTATGTTCATCCCCAACATTTTCTCCTGTTGGTGTTTCCATCTTGTTGAGATTAGCCGAGTGTTGCAGCGATGATTAAAATTTGTGATATTTATATCCTTTGTGTTGTTTTGTCAGTATAATCTTCAATCATATACATGCATATTCATCATATATTTCATTATGCATTTTTATTGCATTTGATTTCGTTATTCTGATCCCGGTCTTGGTGATAACATTACGTCCAATTGTAGAGGGTCAACCCCCTTAAGCAGAAAGAATTTAACCTTTCTCATTTCCCCACTGAGTTATTTCCTCGTGAATGATTATTATTTCAGTTGCCTCCCCAGTTAATTATCTGAATGAAACAATTCCCCTTGAGTTATATCCTCATTGGGTCGAGTCTTTGTTTGACCGTTTCTTTCTAGTTATTACCTAGATGGATATTTTGGTCCCCTGAGAGTGTATTACCTAGTAATTGGTAATATTCTTCTCGATTTTTTAGTACTTTACTTTTGGCCAATACCCGGTAAAAGTAATCTAATTCCTTTGTTGTCCCTAGCGGATTCGTTTTCACGTTTCCCCAAGCAGTATATCCTCGATATGTTCATCCTAACTGATGATGGATATTCTTCCTTTGTTGTTTTCTACCTAGTAAAAACGTAGTTGTAATCCATACTTTTATTTCTCAGAGAGTTAATTCTTGATATGTTCATCTTAACCGATGACAGATTTTCTCCTCTTTGCGGTCTTATGCCTAGTAATCGGTAGTTGCAAATCCTACTTTCCTCTCCGAGTCTATCCTTGAAATGTTCATCTAACTGATGACGAATATTCTTCCTCTGAGTCTATCCTTGATATGTTCACTTTAACGAGTGACAAATATTCTCTCTTTGGTCTTCTTCCCAGTAACAAGTAGTTGTAAATCCTATTTGATCATTTCCCCCAGAAGGATATTCGTACCCAATAACCGATAACAAATACACCTCTTTTTTTCCTCAGCGAGTCATCCTTGATATGTTTACCCTAATCGGTAACGGATGTCCCTCTATCAGAGTATACTATCTTCCTACCCAGTAACCGGTAATAGATAATATATTTCTGGTACTCTTGTGTTGAAGATCATTCTTCCTCATATGAGTTTGATTCAAGTATTTCAGTTTCGTTCTGATTTACCAGTTTCCCCTACAGAGTTTCCCTTATCCCGGACCGGGTTCTTCCATTGATTTATTTTCATGGAAATTCCCCTCGCATCTCCAATAGTTTTTAAGTTGTAGCCTGGCCTACGCAAACTTTTATCCCCGGAGTCTCCGTCTCCCTAGTGAGTGTTCCATATGGAATGCATTATGCTCCTGTGGACTTTCAGTCTCTCTGAATTCTTTTCCTTTGTGACAATATATTTTCCCCGCGGAGATTATTTTTAACATTTCATATCATATACATTATGAGGTCTCTTAGGGACCAAAATTTGTTTCTATATGTTGTTATTTAAGTCCATTCTACAGAGTTGATATAGATATTTTAACCTTCACATCTTCAGTTAGAATGTCCTTAAATAAGGGCAGATGTAAGACCCCAATTTTGACCCTAAGATCCCTCATGATATCTCATCATATGCATTGACTTTGGGATCACACCTTATCATCCTCCTTACCCCTCATTCATTGAGTTTGCATTGGGAGATATCACCAAGCACATTTGGTTGTATCATACTTTGTTTTTTCTTTGTCTACTAACCCAAATACCAAAAATATGTCAATATATAGTTTACTTCTTTTGTAGGTAGTGTGTGTATCCACCTATGCCTCATCAAGTTCACATCTAGGGTTTGAGACCCTCAATGCAAAAAGGCTAATTAAGAGATGGTTCACATTGACTCTAGACATCATATATGGGTCCCCATGATCTTCACATATCATTTTGATCAAGAAATCATCAAGAGTCTGAAGCTTGTTTGCCTTGGAAGCCCTAATTCATCTGGGTATCTTGTCTGACTTCCTCAACAAGTTTCTTCATCATTTGATCAAATATTTAAAGGGATACTTCATATTACATCATCCTATACATATATTATCCTTCATGAGTCTCAAATATCGATAGAGTTTCAAGTTTGCAAGATGGTTCATGGTGGTTGACTAGAGAAAGTCAACTGGTCAAAACTGGGGTTCCCTAGACCCTATCTCCTACAACTTTTGTCATATGAAAATGATTCAAAGAGCAAAGTTACTCTGTATGATATTACAAACAACTTTCATGTTGAATTCAAGAGTTATTTTTGCTTGTAAAGTCATTTTTTATGGTGAACGATTATAGGTCATTTTGTCTGAACCCTAGTTAGAAGGTCAACTTACAAGGACCATAACTTGCTCAATTTTTACGATATGAAATCCATTCAAGTTTCATGGTGACATTCAAGATGTCCTCTCCAACTTTGATTCTTGTAATAAATTAAAATTAAACTTTCAAGGGCATGTGCCAAGAGGAAACATTATAGGTCCTTTTGGGCAATTACCATTGAACAAGTGATTTTCCTCAACTTCTAAAATGCATAACTCCTTCATGCCAAATCCAAATGAGGTAAAATTTATGACCAATTTGAATCGGTTTGAAAGAGGTACAACTTTGATGAAGGAAGTGTTTCCATTTGATACCTGTCATACCCCAATTTTGTCCAGGCATTTTTAAATTTTCGTAAATTTGATTTCATTTTTAATTTGCATCATATGCACAGCATGACATGCATTTCATCATGAATAATACCTGAAATATCAGTCGGGATAAATTTATTAAAAATACAGACAAATTGGTTAAATTATTTCTCAAGAACGTGCAAAATCAGTGGGTAAAAAGTTTCAAAATTAAAAATGCAGACACCAGTATTATTAATATACGGTTCACGCAATTTAACCTGGTGTGCTTGTTATATTTTTCAGCGACCGTTTCGGCTACGTTTTGACCCTCCTGAGCCTTTTAACCGATGAAAATTTATTTCAGAATTTGAAGAAACGTTGTATTTTTTCAATAAGTATATTTCGTGCTGATCATTTTAGTGCATCCGATTTAATTTTCCGAGCAAATTTTCATCCGACTTATATTTATAATCAGTTCTTTTATTTCTTTGTTCAAGTATCCCAATTAGAGATCGTTTTATTATTGTTATTATTTAAATTGAAATGGTATTTAGAAATTTTTAATAAGTATTTTTCTTTAATAACAGATAATAATAATTGTTGACAAATAAAATATATCTTGGCATTGGATCCTTTTTTTTCAAAAAAATCAGCTAGCATTCAAAATCTTGGAAAGATCCCTTTTGACAGTTGACAAAACCAATTAAAGACCCACCAACTCCAACGTCTCTCCTTCTCACTAAAAAAAAAAAATACTCTCTCTCCACTATTACTCTCTTGGCTGGCAACGAAAAAAAGAGGAGAAAAGAAATTAAAAACTCACCCACTACTTTTCGTCTCCTTCATCCAACAACTCCCTCCGCACCGTCAAACCCTTCGCCTCCGACCACCACTAAACCCCGTCGCCGTTCTTCTTTCTCAAAACGCAACCCACAAATTGTCACACTCGCGATCCTCTCTAGCCATCCACAACACACTCTCACCGCCGTATTTCACTCTCCCTCTTCATCGCCTTCCACCTTTCTTCAACCATCCACACCTCAAATCCGCCGTCGCGAAAAACCCCATTCGTTCCTTAAACTTCCGACGCACAACCTCCGCCAACACCATCAAAATCTTCTTCATCCTCTTATCTTAACAATCCTCCATTCACCATTTTCCGCCCTTCAACCACTTCCATCTTCTTCTTTAAATCCCGCCGGAAAATCCCTTCTCCAAGCCACCGCTCACAGCTTTGCACCACTGCGAAATCTCCTTCCTCTACGCAGATCCGCCATCCACGACCGACACAATCCTCCATCCACAGCCATAAACCACTAAAACCCTTCTCCTTAAACTCTGCCACCAAACTTCATAACCTCGTTCATCTTCTTCCACCACCATTAAAGTCGTCATTCCGAATATCAACACCGTGACGATTTACAAATCATACTTTCACAGTGTCAGATTTACTACAAAACCACCCTTCGTTGGTTCGTCTTGCTCACCTTGTTTTCTTACCATTACTCTTTTTTTGTTTCCTTCGCATGATTACAAGGGAGAAGATATGGAACATGTCTTTATGATTTATACTAGTGTTTGTTATGTTAAATTCACTGAGAGAAAGGATATTTCTGTTTTTACCTTATGTGGATTCACTGCAGATTTTATTATTTATTCTTAATAAGCATTGCATCATATTTCCATTTCACATTATGTACATTTACTGTTGATTTTATTATTTACTTCCAATAATCATTACATCCCCAAATGTCTGTTGGCTATTGGATAATTCCAAAGGTTTAGTAAAATGGCTTATTCAAACCAAATGGGACGTTGTCGCCATTCTAAATTCATTTGCTGTTTTTTTTGTTCTATTAAGTGTTAATTGGGTTTAATTTAGTGTTGGTTGGAGTTAATTTGGGCTATAGTCACTAAATTTGGGCCCATTTACCATTTCCACACCTCCCATGGTTGGTATTATATTCGGGATATTGTAAATAATTTATGTGGGTTGCTATTAGATTTTTATGGTAAATAAATCGGACTTTGAATCACGGGATCGGCAATTTCATGCCGATATTCCGCCAAAGTCTCAATAAATTAATAGAATATATTCGCCGCGTTTGGACCTTGCCAATGACATTAATCATTGTTATCTCGCACAAACTGGTTTGAGCACACCGATTCGATTAAATAAAGTGATACCGTCACTTAAGAACTTTTCCGTTAATAAATTAATTAATTAAATTTTGGCCAATTAGTTAGTTACTATTAACTGATTCTAAATTAACTTGACTATTTGATTTAAGTAAATAATTTTGACACCTAATCTTATTTAATTTAGTTAATCGAACTTTAATCTATTAATTTTTGTTAATAAAATGGGCCGACTTATCTCATTATCAATTCATAATCCTTTGAAACTAATTCAATTTCATCATCAATCTAAACCAATTTCAAAAACACAACTCACACGATTCTTGATTTAACATCAAGCCCACTTTCAAAACAAACCCTTTGTAAGTCGATTGCTTTAGCATCGCCATCAACCTCACATGTAAATAATTTTGCTAACATTCCATGCAAATTCAAACCATTTTCCAAACAATTTAACTTCTAAAGAATTTTTTTCTTAATGTTAACTTGGGATGAAAATGATATAGGAAGCGTTCGCTTCACTATTGCTCAAGTACTCGAATGATTGGCGCACGCCATATTACTCGAACTCTTATCACCCGATTAAAAATTTTCAATCACAATATTCAAAAAATTTCTTCCAAAATTAATACAATTTCTAAAGCGTTTTCTAATTCTAAACATTGGATGAAAAAAAGATGTGAGGCGTTCGCCTCACCATCTCGTGAATAATTGAATGATTGACGCCCACCACATTGCTCAATTTCTTTCCATTTAATTAAAATATTAAAACGTGCAAATCCGAATTAACACCGCATCTAAGAACATATATTTTTAAATTAAATTTCGGATAATAAAAGGATGGGAGACGTTTTCCTCATTATCTCTCGATGGTTCGAATAATTGGCTTATGCCATATTGATCGAATTCTCGTCATTCAATCAAAACCGCAATCGCACAAAATTCAACTTATTTTCCTATATCAAGTACAACATCTAAGAACATTTTTATAGATCAAATTTTGGATGGGAAAGATGGGAGGCATTCGCCTCACCATCTCTTTAATAATTGAATGATTGGCATTCGCCATATTACTCAAGTTATAAACTTCCGACTAAAACACATTAAATAAATTTGGATAAGGAAATAGGTGGCGCACGCCTCATTATTTCAATAATAATCGAGTGGGAGGCGCACACCTCACTACCGCACTATTCGACATCCGCAAACAAACTTTCAAAAATAATTCGAACGAAAAAGGAGTAGAAGGCGACCACCTTATTATTCCTCGAAGGAATCGAACGATTGGTGTGCACCACATTGCTCAGTCTTTCGTCGTTCTTCAAAAAATACCTTAACACGTTAAACCCAATTTCTCGCTTCGTGCGATCGAAACCAACCAAACAAACATTAAACACATTAGTTCACCTTGTCACCCCCGCGTGACCAAAACTCTTTTCAAAAAGAAAATTGTTAATCCTTTCTAATACACACAACAAACCAGTGCTTAAGCCTTCGCCGAGAATAGACAAGCCAACGTTTAGCCTTTAGAACGCGATCTACACAGTCGTTCATTAAAAAACACCAACCAAATCGTAGTCCCCGAACTACGAATGCTCTGATTTCCTTATTACACCATAAGGATACGTAGGCAGGAGATTGTTGTATCTTCACGAGAACACTAATAAAAAAACCTCCCTTTTCCCCCTTCTGAGGTTCCCATCCATCTCTTTTCAATATTTTAAATTACTCGAAGAAAGATAATAACATTCAACTAACATTCAAATAGTAAATTAGACTAAAAGGTTCCCGTTGAGTACAATGGACGTGAGGGGTGCTAATACCTTCCCCTTGCGTAATCGACTCTCGAACCCGAATATGGTTGCGATGACCATTATTCTATTTTTCAAAGGTTTTATCGATATTTTCCAATTCCTTCATTGAAATGAATAAAGTTCGGTGGCGACTCTGTTCGAACAAAAAATTTCCGCGTCCATCGCGAGGGATCGCATTTTTTCGAGGTGCGATAGATGGCGACTCTACTGGGGACCCTGCTCCTAGCAAGAGAGAGTCAAGCCTAATTTGGTCCGAGTTGCTATGAATGTTGAAATGATTCCTTTCTTCATGTCGCTTCTATATATCTTGTTATGATTGTTTGTGTTGTATGTGATCTGTCTTGATGTTTTGATATGGGACTTGATGTATACTATGAGATAAGCTTCATACCCGAGCTTTGAGATAAACTTAGAACCCGAAGTTGTGTAGTATTGAACCGAGGGGTATACACCTCATTGGGACAATACAAAAACTCCACCTAGAGTAGATCTGTTCGGAGTTTCCATCACAATATGGCTAGCCCATTATTGTGGGGAAATTCTGAATATGATCTGTGACTCTAGGGACCTCGCCTTAAACCCAAGTTTTGTTTTCATGATCGGCGATTATGTAGTATTGAGCCGAAGGGTCTACACCCTGTTCGAATAATACGAGAATCCCACTTAGATTAGATCATTTCAGAACTCCCATCACGATGCGGCTAGCCCATTATTGCGAGGAAGTTTTGAACATGATCCATGAGTCTAAGTTCCTTCCTTGAAAACATAACTTTAGAACCTACCTTTGGGAATATCTAGTAATCAGAGAAACACGCGCTTCTTCCTTTTATCCTAACATGTACAACATGTGATTAATCTCGAGTATTTGTATTCCTTTATGAAAGACGTGGCAAAATTTCACGCATTTGCATATCATCAACATGCATTGCATATCATCTTCCAGAAACAAAAACTTACACCATATTCTACCCTTTGTCCAGTAACGCTGACTACTCGACACCGGTACGAGACATGCCGCAACTACAAGATGACACTCGAACAACTTGAAGCAAACCAGGTTTCGATGAGGACATACATTGAATCCATGTAGGCAAAGATGGATCACTTGCTTGAGACCATGTTGCTCTTAGCCCAGAAGGAGAAAGATGCTGAGACTAGCGCCGAAGCCAGAAAAGTTGCTGCTCAGTTTGGATTGCCATCACTTAGCATTCCTGAAGTAATTAACCTTGATGGTAATCCTGCCCATCCTAAAGGAGGACGCATCCCTATTCCTTTTCCAATGGTCAACATGAACCCTCATGAGCAGTCTGCTACATCTGCTCGACCCGGATCCATGATGGGTGATAAAGATTCGTATGATGCTTTCTTCATGCCACAACCTGTCAAGCCCGTTGTTGGAGGTCTCCTAGACCCAGCTGTTGAGAGACTTCATGCTTTGGAAGAGAAATTCATGTCTCTGGACGTCCACACTACTCCCAGTTTGAAAGTCGTCGATATGTGCCTGGTGCCAGGTCTGGTGATTCCCCAAAAGTTCAAAGTCCCAGATTTTGACAAATACAAAGGGATCAACTGCCCTAGAACTCACCTCAAAGCTTATTGTCGCAAGATGGCTTCCCACATTAGTAATGATCAACTCTTGATTCATTACTTCCAAGATAGCCTCAGTGAAGCATCCTTGGAGTGGTATATGCAGTTAGAGAGAGGACAGGTCCAATCATGGAGAGATCTTGCTGAAGCCTTTCTCAGGCATTATCAATACAACACTGATCTAGCACCCAATCGCACCCAGCTGTAAGACATGACTCAATGCAACAATGAGTCATTCAAGGAATACGCCCAGCGTTGGAGAGAGCTTGCAGCCCGTGTCCAACCTCCTCTCCTTGATAAGGAATTAATCGATATGTTTATGGGAACTTTGCATACCCAATACATGGAGAAAATGGTAGGATCCGACTTCCCAACTTTTGCTGAGGTGGTATCTGTGGGAGAATGAATTGAGAGCCAGATTAGGAAAGGAAAGCTACCTTGCGCCGCCAATGCTTCAGGTGGGATGAAGAAACCCTATCCTGGTCTCCAAAAGAAGCCATAAGGGCAGACCAATCCTATAATGGGAGGAGGAGGGCATAAGGAACATCCGTATATTCCTATACCTTACCATCAGATTGCCGCTGTCATCCCAACACCATATCAGCCACCATATCAGCCACCTTATCAGCAACCATATCAACAACAATATCAACAGCCGTATCAACAACCAGCTTACTAGCAGCCACATCAGAATCAACAGCAACATGCTCCACCACAATCTCAACCTAACCAGTAGAGGGAAAGGAGGCCAGAAAGACATTTTGATCCTCTTCCAATCCCGTACAGCAAGATCCTCCCCTACCTGCTAAAGGATGGATCAATTGTTTTGAAGGAGCTAACGCCTGCACCTCCACCCTATCCACCAGGCTATGACGCCAATGCTCACTGTGAGTATCATATGGGTGTCCCAGGGCACACAATGGAGAACTGTAAGGCTTTCAAACACAAAGTCCAAGACCTGATTGACAGCAAAGCAATTTCTTTCACGCCAGTTAGGCCAAATGTTGCGACAAATCCCATGCCGGCGCATGCGGAGCAGAGTGAAGCTCGAAGATAAAGCTTCTTACCGGCCTGAACACGCAGAGCAATTCCTAACGAAGAATCAAGAGATGAAGGCCCGTTGCTTTGAATGAAGGCGATCGTTATGCCATTTATTCCGTTTTGCATTCTTGTAATTTGTTCTTATTTGTCTAAGTATTGTATGCTTTAAACATTGTTGTTTGTATTTGGTTTTATTAATGGGATGATTATGCATGTTTTGAATCAATCTTTCATATTCACTCATCTTATTGCATTTGCGGAATACAATCACATACTTTTCCACTTCACCTTCTTTATCACACTATTTTTAGTAAATGTTGGAAGGAGGATGACGAAAACAAAATACTCATAGTTGTTGATTGTATGCTTTCGGATAAAATCATGCTAATGATGTACAAGCATTGTTTCAAATCCCCAAACACTGGAGAGATAAGGAGTTAATCCCTAGTCAACCACTTCGAGTCTAGAAGTAGAAGTTTATTCCGGATCTACAAACCCTTACGCTTAACCTGGGGCAGGGTAGTGTTCAGTTAATCTAACTTCACATCTGAATTACAAGAAAGGAGCGCTCGTCTAAGGACCAACCTCACCATTCTTCCACACATCCTGAAGTGTCGAAGGAACCATACAAATCCAAATTTTATGTCGGTTGTTCTTCGATGACCAACGGCTTGGCAGTCACAATTTTAGAAAAAAATCAATCAAAGAAAGAGCCCGCTAAGTCAAACACCTTAAAAGGAGACTTAGGCAAAAACTGGGGCAATCCCGATGGATTAAAGCTTCAAGCGATCCATGCAAAAATTAGGGATCAAAACAAAAATCAAAAGAGACATTGAAAAAGTCCTCAACAAAACAAGAATCAGTGACCACCATACCAAAATCAAAGGGTCACCAATAGCCATGAAGAGCAAAATAGGATGACTGCCATTTCAAGGGACCTTGCGCTGCTGAACTCCCGTAAAAGTAAAGTATGTGTTGAATTAACTGAACGTAGGATTGAAGATCATCATGAATAAGGGGTGGGTTAAAATAAACTTTGAGCCTTATATCTTTTGTTTCAATAACCGTGAACCAAGCCACATTACAACCTTCAAAAGACCTAATTGAAGCAAGGTTATTCTGAAAGCATATTACAACAAGGTTGTGTAAACTGACTCCTAGAGGTTTTCTAAATTTCTATTCTCACTATCACTCGCACATTAGCTAAAATCAACACCGCGTTTGTACTCATGATCCACTCATCACGCACCACCACAACACTTCAAATGAATGATTGTTTTTCAAAACTTGCATAACTATTGCATTAAAATTACCATTTCTTGAATAACAATTCTTAATTGTCAGTCCGTACTTGACATCAAGGAAAGTCCAACAAGGGGCAGTTCGAGTGGTACTTGATCGTTAATTCCAACACGAATCAAAACCACCTAATAATCCTATGGATTAGGGGCATGACATCTTTTGGTTATGTTGACAGAAGAAGTTGCCAACATAAGGAAAACCTCCAAGCTTCAGTTGATCAAGGAGGAAAATCACTTCAATACTCAGTCCACCTGGGCAGGTCCCGCAAAAACTCAATCAAGGGCAAATTACTCAAAGTTTACAATGAAAACCAACTCCTAAAGATCAGTCGATTAAGGAGAACCATTTCGAGAATCAGCTAATCATGGGCAGACCATTGCAAGATTTAGACATTGGAAGAAAGAAACTCAGACCATGTCATCGGATAATCAAGTTTCCTTTTAAGGATAATTTCTTTAAATACCCTATGGACTGGGGGCAAGACAATTTGCAAGGGGCAAATTCCCTTCATATCTTCAAGTTAGTCAAGCAGATTGCGTCAGACACTAGTAACTACTTGAATCCACCACCAAAATGTCGAAAGTTCATAGCAGTGCAATATCGTATCTTGAAAAGAATCCTTGGGGCACATCAAAGGCATAACCATCATGCGTTGATCTCAGAAGAAGAAGTTGAGATTGCCTCAAGGGGCAAAAACAACGTATCAGCAAGAGAACAAACTCGGGGCACTGAGAGTATTCATATCTGTTTGTTCGATCATCACATCATCAACTATCAAGTGTGGGGCAGTCATATCCTTTCACCAGCCAACGGTCCAACCCGTATTGACAATTACCAAGAAAAACAAAGTCCACCTTGTTGGCATTTCACACAAAAACAAATACAACCAGCATTGGTATCCAGAAAATACATTGCCTTTGAAAAGGGGGGCCAATCCCAAACAAACCAATCATCCTTTTCATAAAAACATACATCACATGCATCGCATGCATCACCTCATACATAGCGCATACATAACATTTATGCATATGGCACGAATCAAGATCCCAGGTTTAGTCGTAGGCATCCAGGCCAACCCTCAGTCGAGTCATTGGTACTTTCTCCGAGTAAACTCCTACCCTATGTTGTTTTCTTATCGGGCGTTCCCCATTGAGTTACATCTTTCAACCTTTTGTTGGTAAGATGTTATCCTCAGCTAAGTCAAACATTGTTTGTTTAAACACCTACCTTGTTTCGCGCTGAGCGTCCCTCAATGAGTCGTTTCCTGTAACCTTTTGTTGATGGAAATTATATCTTTCAGAGTTTTATTCTGCAATCTTTTATTGTTGATATCCTCGAGCGAGTCTTACCTAGTGATGTTCCAATACTACCCAACAGGTCTGTTCTATTTAAACTTTTGTCGGTAGTCTGATTTTCCGACGGATTTTTCTTACTATCATCCTTTTGATGGAAGTCCCTTAGTGAATAATATTTATCATCGTCCTGTTTATGATAACCGTTATCCTTTTTCGTAATGGTAAATCTTTGGCATTTATGATCTTACTGTCATCCTTTTGGTGTCGAGGATCCTTGAAGTCATTGGTCTAACCTTCATCCTTTTGATGAATGGAGACCTCTCATTATTAAAACTTATTGTCATCCTTTTGGTGGTAACTAGTTTTGTTGGTTGATCTTACCGTCATCCTTTTGGTGATGGTGATCCTCGAAGTTTTGGCCTAACCTTCATCCTTTTGGTGAATGGCGACCTATGCGATTATTACAGCTTACAGTCATCCTTTTGGTGTCGGCGATCCTTGTGGTGATAGGGATCCTTGTCATTTTGGTTCAACCATCATCCTTTTGTTGAAGGTGATCTTTGTTGTAGTGTCTAATCATCAGCCTTTTGGTGATGGCGTCCAGTTCAATCTAAACGTCATCCTTTTGGTGATAGAGACTATGGAGTTTGGTTTAAGCTGTCATCTTTTTGGTGATTGTGACGTTAGGAAAGTTCGTATCCTAATGTCATCCTTTTGGTGTCAGTGATATTTGAAGTTATCGTGACTTATTATCATCCTCTTAGTGGTACCAAGTTTGGAAGTTATGATCTCACATTAATCCTTTTGGTGACGGTAATTATTGACTTATTATCATTCTTTTGGTGGTAACAAGTCTTGTTGTTTAATAGTACCTTCATCCTTTTGGTGATGGTGACTGTCGACTTATTATCATCCTTTTGGTGATAACGTCTAGTTCGACCTGATTATCATCCTTTTGGTGATAACCGATTTTGTTGTTTAATATTATTGTCATCCTTTTGGTGATAACCGATTTTGTTGTTTAATATTATTGTCATCCTTTTGGTGTCATTGACATTTGAAGTTATTATAACCTGATATCATCCTTTTGGTGATAACGAGTTTTATTGTTTAATCTTACCTTCATCCTTTTTGTGATGGGGATTGTTGACTTTTTATCATCCTTTTGGTGATAACAAAGTTTTGTTTTTAGTTCTTACTTTCATCCTTTTGGTGAAGGTGATCATTAAAGTTATTGACTTATTATCATCCTTTTGGTGGTAACAAGTTTTGTTCTGACCTTACCTTCATCTTTTTGGTGATGGCGATCATTTGAGTTGTTGACTTATTATCATCCTTTTGGTGATAACAAGTTTTGTTGTTTGATAATACCTTCATCCTTTTGGTGATAGTGGTTATGACTTATTATCATCCTTTTGGTGATAACAAGTTTTGTTGTTTGATCTTACCTTCATCCTTTTGATGATGGTGACCATTAAAGTTATTGAGTTAGTATTATCCTATTGGTGATAACAATTTTTATTGTTTAATCTTACCTTCATCCTTTTGGTGACGACGATCTTTGAAGTTGATAAGTTAACTATCATCCTTTTGGTGGTAGTCTTGCTATTATCCTTTCGGTAATGGAAAGCTTTATCAGGATAACCATCATCCTTTTGATGATAGAAATCTTTGAATTATGTCTAACTTTCATCCTTTTGGTGATAGCAAGTGTTATTGTTGATCTTACCATCATCCTTTTGATGATGGCGATCTTTGTTGTTGTTATTGTAACCATCATCCTTTTGGCGATGACTACCTTTAAAGCTTGGTTTATCCATCATCCTTTCGGTGATGATGATCCTGGAAATCATGGTGAATTACTATCATCCTTTTGATGGTGGCAATTTTTATTCTACTGTCATCCTTTTGGTGCCAGAAAGCCTGTTCAATCTTAATCCCACGTTTTCCCTTACATCAAGTAACGATCTTTGCAGGATTTAAATGTCGACTCGATGGTTGGCATTTGATTTGACGTTCTAACCCTAATACCTTGGTGATGTTAGAATTCGTCGCATTTTCCTTCAGCATTTCTCCATTGCATTTCGAAAGACAAAATTCAGGTCTTTTCGTATTTAATTATCTTCCACCACGAATGTATGAAGACTGTTGTCATTCTTACCTTCTAGTTCAAGTTGATTAAATAGGGGAAACTGTCATACCCCAATTTTGTCCAGGCATTTTTAAATTTTTGTAAATTTGATTTCATTTTTAATTTGCATCATATGCACAACATGACATGTATTTCATCATGAATAATACCTGAAATATCAGCCGGAATAAATTTATTGAAAATACAGACAAATTGGTTAAATCATTTCTCAAGAACGTGCAAAATCAGTGGGTAAAAAGTTTCAAAATTAAAATTGCAGACACCAGTATTATTAATCTACGGTTCACACAGTTTAACCTGGTGTGCTCGTTATATTTTTCAGTGACTGTTTCGGCTGCGTTCTAACCCGCCTGAGCCTTTTAACCAGTGAAAATTTATTTCAGAATTTGAAGAAACGCTGTATTTTTTCAATAAGTATATTTCGTGCTGATCATTTTAGTGCATCCAATTTAATTTTCCGAGCAAATTTTCATCCGACTTCTATTTATAATCAATCCTTTTATTTCTTTGTTCAAGTATCCCAATTAGAGATTGTTTTATTATTGTTGAGAATGGTATTTAGAAATTTTTAATAAGTATTTTTCTTTAATAACAGATAATAATAATTGTTGAGAAATAAAATATATCTTGGCATTGGATCCTTTTTTTTCAAAAAAACCAGCTAGCATTGAAAATCTTGGAAAGATCCCTTTTGACAGTTGGAAAAACCAATTAAAGACCCACCAACTCCAACGTCTCTCCTTCTCACTGTAAGACCCTAATTTTGACCCTAAGATCCCTCATGGCATCATATCATTGCTCATTGCATTGCCTCAAGGATCATAGCATGTGTGGCTCCTTTACCCTAGGGTGGGACTTGTGTGAGTTGGTTTGAGACCACCAAGCATGCTTGTATTGTATATTATTGCTTTTCTTATTTTGTTTACTAACCAAAAGCACAAAAACATGTCACTAACTCTTTTTGTTTTGAAGCTCAAGTGATCATGTGCTCACAATGATCCTCCTAGGAGGCTCCTAAGCTCAATTAAATGGCTAGATGAAGGTGAAAAAAAGCATGACAATGGTCCACAAAGTCCCTAATCATTATATATGTCTCCCAAG
The DNA here is from genome assembly GCF_024323335.1 of Lathyrus oleraceus. Taxonomy (NCBI): domain Eukaryota; kingdom Viridiplantae; phylum Streptophyta; class Magnoliopsida; order Fabales; family Fabaceae; genus Lathyrus; species Lathyrus oleraceus. Next base: position 475,816,558 of record NC_066583.1, on the reverse strand, counting down.
CATCTCAATTTGCCAATTTGATCAAGATAAATCAAAGGGCTTGAGGATTGTTTCCCAAGGAAACCCCAATTCAACTATGCATTGACTATGCCTTGCTCATGAAGAAACCTCAACCTTTGATCAAATTTAATCAAGGTAAGTTCTTTTATTCATTATTTTATGCATATATGAGCTTATGTGAGTATCCTCAATCATTCATTCATCAAGATTTGAAGTTTGACTTCAAAGGACTTCTAATCTAAACTCATTATTTATCCATTCCTCTTATTGTGTTGTGAACTTTTTGATGTTTGCTCTTGTGTGATAGGGATTCCATCTTGAGATAGTAAGAAGGACCATTGTCATGAGTAGCCAAGTTAAGAGAGACAAGCCAAATGGATATCCTAGGAGCTTGAATCTAAATATTTGTTTTGATTGCTTGTTGCTTGCTAAGTCCAAAGGAAAGGAGCATCTTGAATCATCTCTATGATTTCAAGAAAAGGAACTCCAAGGGTTTTATCTCTTCTCTTATCTTTGTATGCTTTAGGACTATCCCTTCTCTTCTTCTCCTCACTCTAACACAAGCCAAACTCATTTATGTGCAAACTTTGACTTTGTTTCAAATTAGAAACCTAGGCCTTATGCCTTTGATTTTTCAAAATCTTTTCATTAATACTCATTGTGAATGAATATTAATCATACTTTGACTTCATTTTTGTAAATACTTCTAATTTGTAAATACAACTCACTTCAAGTTGTTTTTGTGGTTCCAATGGCCACCTTTGTTAAAACCTTTTTTCATAAACATTAGTCATAGGTTTGAGTTATCATAGTGGTTGATGTAAATCTCACCTTATCCTTAGTGATTGGACTATAAGTCTTCCATACTTATTATAGGGTTAACCCCTCACTAGTATATTGAAGCTCTCCTCACATGGTAGATGGTTGGTTTAGGTTGAGTTTTTTCCCTTTGATAACGAAAGACCTTAAGGCTTTTGACCAAATCAATTCACCAAACTTTGAGATTTTTATTCCGAACTACGAGGTTTTGATCCTACCTTTGTGATGGTGCATAGGCAATGGGTTCATCCATTCAAACAACAAATTTGTAAATATAATCTATTCTCTTCTCATCCCTCCAATCTTGTTTGCACAAATCTTTTCACAAATACCAACCTACAACACATATTTGCAAAAAGGGCTCCCTTAAAGTACTAAGGATGTTTTGGGAGCTTAAAACCTTCCCATTTCATAACCAACCCCCTTACCCAGATCTCTGACATTTTTATTAGTTTTTGATTTGATAAAACTTCTTACTTGGTTTTTGTTCTCTTTTTGACCTTTCCCTTGGATAAATAAAAGTGTAGTGGCGACTTGAATTGTATGCTTACTTTTGATTTAGTCAATAAATCTAAAGGTAACGAATACCCCGCTACAGAAAAGTAGCGACTCTGCGGGGGAGATTCTTTCTAGTGGGTTTAGCCTACTTTTTGCTTGTATGTATTGTATGTTTATATTTATTTGTGACATATTTTTGTGCAAATTTGGGATGACTGTATTGATTGTAATGTTTGAATTGCTTGATATATCAATTGCTTGTATGCTTGGTGGTTTCTTGTGAGATGAGTTCTATACTCGAACTCGAGTGCACTTATTATAGGAGAATGACATAGTCTTGTTGACTTGTGTGGAGTTATTCCATAGAAAGTTGACTTGCAAGCCCATTCACTTGGTGGAGGTCTTATTGGGATTAATAATGTCACACGAGTAGTCGTGGTTAGGCATTACTCTTTCCAATATATACCTTAGAAGCCAAGGACCTTAGATTACCTAGCTCATCTTGGCCTATTTTAGGAAGTAGTGTGAAGATCGCTCAAGTGTAAGATTTGATACCATTGTTACGCGATACTACACTCATAAGAGTCTCTCTTGAGAATATTTTTGGAATACGAGTAGTCGTTTTATCCGATAATATCCGAAAGATGAGATGATGACTATGGGAACCTCTTTTAGAACATGATTGTCAGGTTTAACCATAATACACTCCCATTGGGTGGTTCTTAACCGAGACTCCATGCTCGTGACTTACAACAAACCTTTGATTCGCGGTTGATCCGTTCTTGTATATCCTCAATATCAATGGAACTTGGGTGTTGATAAGGTGTAAACCATAATCCACCAAAATGGATGATTGATATTGAGGATGACTTGATCCATCCTGTGACCTTTGTGTGGCGTGACTTGCTTGATCCTTGAGTGTGATTGTTGCATCCATGCATTCATGCATTCATTTGCATCCATATCATCAACAATGAGAAAATTTCAAGGAACTTAAGAGGTCTATTTGCAAATTTTCAGACATGGATAAGCAAAGAAGGAATACGAAGAAGTACAGTTTTAGACAATCCGACTTGAAAGAGTTAAGGAGTTTGACATCTTATGTATTAGATCCCTTGGAGTTCAAAGCTTGTCATGGGAAGCTTATGTCTATTCTGTCTACTCAGGTGGATGAAGGTCTGATGAGTGTGTTAGTACAATTCTACGATCCTCTGTATCGGTGCTTCACTTTTCCGGATTTCCAGCTGTTTCCTACACTTGAGGAGTGTGCCTATCTTGTGGGTATACCTATCTTGGATCAGTTGCCGTTTAGTGGTTTGGAGAGGGTTCCTTCTTCCCAAGAGATTGCTGACATGCTTCATAGAGATGTATCTGATGTTGTTGCTCATATGACTACCAAAGGTGGAATTCAAGGTCTCCCACATGATTTTCTCATTGCCCAAGCTACTTTGTTTGGGAAGGCCATGAGTGAGGACGCCATTGAAGCCATATTTGTACTTCTCATCTATGGGCTAGTGTTATTCCCCAACATCGACAACTTTGTGGATGTGAACGCTATTAGGATTTTCTCTTCTCTTAATCCCGTTCCGACTCTGTTGGGTGACCCCTATTTCTCTTTGCATATGAGGAATGCAAAGGGTTGTGGATCTATTGTGTGTTGTCTGCCTCTGTTGTACAAGTGGTTTATTTCGCACTTGCCTCAGACGCTTGCCTTCAAGGAGAATAAGGGATGTCTACGGTGGTCCACGAGACTTATGTCTCTCACTAATGATGATATCTTTTGGTATAACCGTGTGTATGATGGCGTTCAGATTATTGACTCTTGTGGTGAACTCTCCAATGTGCCTCTTCTTGGTACATGTGGTGGAATTAACTACAATCCTGTTTCGGCTCACTGTCAGCTTGGGTTCCCCTTAAAGGATAAACCTAATAACATTTTGTTAGAAGGTGTATTCTTTCAAGAGGGTAAAGATCCCTAGACTTGAAGGATAGGATGGTCCGCGCCATGCGCAAAGTTCATAGAAAGGGAAGGAAAGAGCTTGGTCCGAAGAATTGTATTGCTTTGGAACCCTACACCGCTTGGGTGAGGAAGAGAGCTCTTGAGTACCGCATGCCATATAATTATCCGAGACCTACCCCTATGGTTATGGTTGGGCCTTCAACCCTCCCTAACCAAGGAGTAGAGGAGTTAAGAGATGAAGACCGGTCGCGTGCTTGGGTTCACGAGCGAGAAGAACTTCTTCAGCAGCTTAGAGATAAGGATGCAATGATAGAATTTATGGAGCATCAAGTTATTGATGAGCCTGATGATGTGGTTACTTCTCTTCTTCCTCAGTCATCCAGGTTTTGGAAGAGGGAGTATGATTGACTCGCTAAGGAGAAGGCATATATGGAAGCAGCTTATGAGAGAGAGGTGAAGAGGCTTCGTGCAGCTTGTCTTCCGATCTCAAGAGCTTTGGACGATTGCTTCTAGGGCTCCATAGGATGTTTATTCTCCTTTTCCTCTTGTATTGTATTTGGTTACCAAAATTGTATTACTTCTTTGGTGTAAAATTTTTCCAAATATTATTGCTATGAGTGATCCATGTATGTCTTAAAAGATTAATATTTTCAAATATTTGCAAATAGATCTCTATAAAGTTCCCCAAATAAAAACAAATCATATGCACAAACATTGCATGCATCAGATGCATAAGCAGGTTTTGTTCAGCTCGGTGGTCTAACTCTTTGCTCTTCATTTATTTTGAAGACAAGCTGACGCACCGGTATAACACAAGAGCTAATCTTCCAAGACTAATGGAGCACTTAGAGCAAGAGAACCGGGAACTGAAAGAAGAGATAGCTAGGTTGACTGCCATGATGGAGTCAGTACTGGATGCCCAGAGCCAATCGTCATCAACTCCTGCAATTCCTCCCTCGAGGACTGTTATATCAGAGGTAGCCTCTTCTACTGTGCCTGCCGCAACAGCCCATTTTGCTCCTACCATGCCAGCCGGGTTCCCCTGGGAAATGCCTGACAACTTTGTACCCGAGGGTTTTGCTCCAACTCTCGCTTCTCTGTCGGCATCTAGCCCGGTCCTTTCTGTGCCACCTCCCGTTGTACACACCTTGCCAAGAGTTGAAGACACCATCTATCATTCCGAGCCATCTGAGGGCCCGAACGTATATGAGAAGATGGATGAAATGAAAGACCAATTCCTTGAGCTACGCAAGGAACTGAAAACTCTGAGGGGTAAGGACCTCTTTGGTAAGAATGTTGTTGAGTTATGCCTTGTGCCCAACGTGAAGATCCCTGTAAAGTTCAAAGTACCTGACTTTGAGAAGTACAAGGGAAACAGATGCTCGCTCAGCCATCTTGTGATGTATGCTCGCAAAATGTCAACACAAACTGATAATGACCATCTGCTAATCCACTACTTCTAGGATAGCTTATCAGGTGCCGCTCTCCGGTGGTACATGGGTTTAGATAGTGAAACTGGAAGAAGGGGTCCGTGAAGGACGTCTATCCCGAGAAGACAGCTCTTCAGCAAAGAGATATAGGAGCTTTGCTAAGAAGAAGGAGGGAGAGGCACATGTTGTGTCCTCCCATATTCAAAGAAGGTCCTCTGTGAAGAGGAAGAATGTTCTCCCTGCCGTCAGCCAACACCAGGTGGCTCATATAGCACCTGCTTTTCGAGAAGTTCATCATCAGCAACAACAACATCAACAATATCAAGAATAACATCGTCCACAACAACAGGCCTACTAGCCTCGAAACAACAATAACACCAGCACCAACAACTACAAGAGGAAGAGGGTCACTTTTGATCCAATTCCAATGACTTATGTTGAGCTCTATCCATCTCTGATTGATAGAAAATTGATTACTCCACGAGACCCTCCTGTTGTACCAACTAACCCTCAGTGGTGGTATAAGCCTGAACTACACTGTGTATATCATTCCGGTGCCCCCGGACATGATGTGGAGAATTGATATCCATCGAAGAACAAAGTGCAAGACCTTGTGATGAGCGGTATTTTGTTTTTCGAGGACGTAGGTCCTAATGTAAAGAAGAACCCATTGCCCGAGCATGGGAAAGCTGCTGTAATTATGGTTCAGGGATGCCCTGGCAAATATAAAGTCCTGTATGTTGATGATATCAGGCAATCTTTGGTCGAGATGCATAGGCTGTTGGGTGGATATAACCACTATGAGCATGACCATGATAGGTTCCAGGTGTGCACTATCAACGAAAGAGGATGCCAACAAGTTAGAAAGGACATCCAAGAGATGCTGGATTAGGGTATGATTGAGATACTTCAGAATCGTGATGAGGATGAAATTGATGTTATTTCCCCTGTATTTAGAATACCAGAGCCTGTTGTCATCAAGTATGATGGCAACAAGAAGAAGGTATCTTCCACTCTTGTGATCAAGCCAGCGGGTCCTGTCCCGTATTCATCAGACAAAGTTGTTCCCTACAGGTACAACGCAATTATGCTAGAAGATGGAAAGGAGGTGTCGTTACCCTCAACTTCCGTAGTGAGCATCTCAGACGTCAGTGGTGTGACTCGCAATGGTCGTGTTTTCTCGGCTCTGCCGAAACCCCATCAAGACGTTTTGAAGAGAACTGTGGTTAATCTTGCCGGTCCCGTGGGGGCTTTTTATTCCAATCCTGTTGTGAAGGGTGTTGACCCTGTTATTGATAGAATTTTTAAAGCTCCTGTCCTGATTGGCCAGCATGGCATTTTGAAAGAGGATGGTGATAAGATGCCGAGGCTCATCAAAAGGAGCGAGTATAATGTTGTTGATCAACTGCTACAAACGCCATCAAAGATATCTGTTTTATCTTTGCTGATGAATTCTGAGCCACACCGCGAAGCTTTGCAGAAGGTGTTGGACATGGCATACGTGGACCACGATGTCACTATTGAGCGGTTTGATAGCATTGTTGCAAACATAACCTCTTGCAACAGTTTGAGCTTTTGTGATGTTGATCTTCCCGAGGAGGGAAAAGACCACAATTTGGCTCTACACATTTCTATGAGCTACAAAGATGATGCCTTGTTTAATGTGTTGGTGGACACATGATCATCTCTTAATGTGTTGCCAAAATCCACTATGCCTAAACTTTCTTACCAGGGGCCTCCCATGAGGCAGAGTGGAGTGGTTGTTAAGGCGTTTGATGGATCGTGCAAAACAGTGATTGGTGAAGTAGAACTCCCGATCAAGATTGGACCTAGTGATTTCCAGATCACTTTCCAAGTCGTGGATATTCATCCGTCTTATAGCTGTTTGCTTGGCTGACCATGGATTCACGAGGCAGGCACCGTGACATCCACCCTACACCAGAAGTTGAAGTTTGTCAAAAATAAGAAGTTGGTGGTGATAGGGGGAGAGAAGGCTCTCTTGGTTAGCCATTTATCTTCCTTTTCCTATATTGACACTGAGGATGAGGTTGGGACTCCGTTCCAAGCCTTGTCTATTGCCGAGCCTTCAAGGAAAGGACTTTCCTCATTTGTCTCCTACAATGATGCAAAGTTGGCCATTGAGCATGGTGCAACTACTGGTTTAGGAAAACTGATCAAGGTGGAAGATAATAAATCCCGGGTTGGCATAGGGTATTCTTCAGGTATTTCTAATGAGCGTGGGCTGTTCTAGAATGGCGGATTTTCCAACTGTTGAAGATCAAGAAGCTGCTGCCATTGTTGAAGATGATGGAGAGGAAGACCTGGGCAACTTTGTCATTCCGGGTGGAATCTGCAATAATTGGGTCGTTGTTGATGTTCCAACAGTTATCCACAAGTCCACGTAATATGTTCATTTTGTTTGAAACCCTTCTCCCATGCCAAAAGGAGAAGTGATGACATTGTTGGCACATATTTGATTAATACAATGATATTCATTCAATAATCACATGTTAAATGTTTGTTTTTCCAAATTATTTTTCTTTTTTGCTTTTTGCATGAAATTGGTGATCACCACAAAACCCTAAAAAGAGGATAAAGTCAATCTTTTCATCTGCATAATGATTTGCCTTGTTTGAATTCTGAAATCTCTTTTATACTCAAAATCATTATGCAGGTTGATCAAACCCATTGAACATAATGATCCAACACCATCTCCCAACTTTGAGTTCCCTGTATTTGAGGCAGAAGAAGATGATGTTGAAGAGATTCTTGATGAGATTACCCGTCTGCTTGAGCACGAGGAGAAGATCATTCAGCCGCATCTTGAGAATCTGGAAATAGTCAACTTGGGGTCTGAAGACTGCATTCGTGAAGTGAAGATTGGGGAACTCCTTGAAGAGTCAGTGAAGAAGGGGTTGATTGAGCTTCTACGAGAATATCTCGACGTCTTTTCCTGGTCATATAAAGACATGTCTGGTCTAGATATTGATATTGTGCAACATTTCCTGCCTTTGAAGCCTGAGTGTGTGCATGTGAAGCAGAAGATCAGAAGAACTCATCCTGATATGGCAGTGAAGATTAAAGAAGAAGTTCAGAAGCAAATTGATGCTGGGTTTCTGGTGACATCTACATATCCTCAATGGGTGGCCAATATTGTGCCCGTGCCTAAGAAAGATGGAAAAGTCTGAATGTGTGTGGACTATCGAGACTTGAATAAAGCTAGTCCGAAAGATGATTTTCCTCTACCACACATTGATATGTTGGTAGACAATACAACTAAATTCAATGTCTTCTCATTTATGGACGGATTTTCCGGATATAACCAGATTAAAATGGCACCCGAGGATATGGAGAAGACAACATTCATCACACCTTTGAGAACATTCTGTTATCGAGTGATGCCCTTCGGTTTGAAGAATGCCGGAGCCACGTATCAATGTGTTATGACTACCTTGTTTCATGATATGATGCACAAGGAGATCGAGGTGTATGTCGATGATATGATTGCAAAGTCGAAAACGGAAGTTGAACATGTAGAGCACTTGTTGAAGATTTGTCAGCATTTGAGGAAGTACAAACTCCCTCTGAATCCAAACAAGTGTACATTTGGAGTCCGTTCCGGCTTGTTATTGGGCTTTATTGTCAGTGAGAGAGGTATTGAAGTTGATCCTGCCAAGGTCAAAGCAATACAAGAGATGCCTGTGCCCAAAACTGAGAAGCAAGTCCGAGGTTTTCTTGGCCGCTTGAATTATATTTCGAGATTTATATCCCACATGACTGCCACATGTGCGCCTATATTCAAGCTCCTCTGGAAAGATCAGCGTCATGATTGGACCGAGGATTGCCAAAAAGCCTTTGACAATATCAAAGAGTATTTGTCTGAGCCTCCGATTCTGTCTCCGCCTGTTGAAGGGAGACCATTGATTATGTACTTGACTGTGCTTGATGACTCCATGGGTTGTGTACTGGGTCAGCAAGATAAATCAGGGAAGAAAGAGTATGCTACTACTTGAGTAAGAAGTTCACTGATTGTGAGTCTCGATACTCAATGCTTGAGAAGACATGCTGTGCTTTGGCTTGGGCTGCTAAGCGCTTACACCAGTATATGTTGAATCATACGACTTGGTTGATATCCAAAATAGACCCAATCAAGTATATCTTTGAGAAGCCTGCTTTAACTGGGAGAATTGCCCGTTGGCAGATGTTATTATCTGAGTATGATATCGAGTGTCGAGCTCAAAAAGCTATTAAGGGTAGTATCTTGGCTGACCACTTGGCACATCAACCAATTGAAGATTATCAGTCTGTTCAGTACGACTTCCCTGATGAGGAGATTCTGTATTTGAAGATGAAAGATTGTGGTGAGCCTATGCTCGATGAAGAGCCAAAGCCTGGTTCCCGATGGGGTATGGTGTTCAATGGTGTTGTTAATCAGTATGGAAATGGTATTGGGGCAGTGATTATTACTCCTCAGGGTACCCATTTTCCTTTTACAGCAAGGCTGACTTTCAAATGCACGAATAATATGGCGGATTATGAGGCTTGTATTATGGGTTTGGAAGAATGTATTGATCTTAGGATCAAACATCTTGATATTTATGGTGATTCGGCCCTTGTTGTTAATCAGATTAAGGGTGAATGAGAGACGAATCAGCCTGGCCTCATCCCATATAGAGATTATGCGAGGAGGATTTCAACTTTCTTTACTGAGGTTGACTTCTATCATATTCCTCGAGACGAGAATCGGATGGCAGATGCTCTTGCTACGCTTGCTTCAATGATTGTGGTGAAATATTGGAATGAAGTCCCCAATATCACTGTGATGCGCTTGGATAGACCAGCTCATGTATTTGCAGTTCAAGAAGTGAAAGATGATAAGCCATGGTATTATGACATCAAATGTTTTCTTTAGAGTCAGATTTACCCGCCTGGGGCATCTGTTAAAGACAAGAAGACGTTGAGGAGATTATCTGGCAGTTTCTACCTCAATGGTGATGTGCTTTATAAGAGGAATTTAGACATGGTTCTGCTCAGATGCGTGGATAGAAGCGAAGCAAACCTGTTGATGACTGAAGTCCATGAGGGTTCATTCGGTACTCATTCCAATGGACATGCTATGGCGAAAAAGATGTTGAGAGCAGGCTACTATTGGCTGACAATGGAGTATGACTGCTGCAAATATGTGAAGAAATGCCACAAGTGCTAGATTTATGTGGATAAGATTCATATTCCCCCGACACTTCTGAATGTTATTTCCTCACCACGGCCTTTCTCCACGTGGGGAATTGACATGATTGGCATGATTGAGCCAAAGGCGTCAAACGGTCACCGTTTTATTCTCGTAGCTATTGATTACTTCACCAAGTGGGTTGAAGCGACATCATATGCGAATGTGACCAGGCAGGTGGTTGTGAAGTTTGTCAAGAATCAACTCATATGCCGATATGGTGTGCCAGACAAGATCATTACTGATAATGGATCTAACTTGAACAACAAGTTAATGAAAGAGCTGTGTAGCGAGTTCAAGATCGCACATCATAATTCTTCTCCCTATAGACCCAAGATGAATGGGGATATTGAAGCTGCTAGCAAGAACATCAAGAAGATTATTCAGAAGATGGTTGTTACGTACAAAGATTGGCATGAGATGCTGCAATTTGCTTTGCATGGCTATCGTACATCTGTCCGCACTTCAACAGGGGCAACTCCCTTCTCTCTTGTATATGGCATGGAAGTTATGCTCCCCGTGGAGGTTGAGATCCCGTTAATGAGAGTCTTGATGGAGGCCAAGTTGACTAAGGCTGAATGGGTTCAGAGTCGTTACGACCAGTTGAGTTTGATTGAAGAGAAGAGATTAACTGCCATGTGCCATGGTCAGTTATATCAGCAAAGGATGACGAAAGCCTTTGATAAGAAGGTCAAGCCTCGTGTGTTCAGAGAAGGAGACCTCGTGCTCAAGAAAGTTTTGTCTTTCGCGCTCGATTCCAGGGGCAAGTGGACTCCAAACTATGAAGGTCCATATGTTGTTAAGAGAGCCTTTTCAGGCGGTGCTTTGTTGCTTACAACTATGGATGGGGAGGATTTCACTCGTCCTGTGAATTCGGATGCAGTCAAGAAATACTTCGCCTAAAATAAAAACAGAATAGCTCGCTAAGTTGAAAACCCAAAAGGGCGGTCCAGGCAAAAGTTAGAGACATAAAAAATGAATATATATCCCGCTAGATTGAGCACCTCACCCTGGGGAAATCTAGGCAAAAATTAGGGATTTGGAAAGTAACTGCATCCTGACAAGACTTTGTTCTACAAGTTGTCTTCTGTCAAAGATTCTCGCTCAGTCATCGTCAACTGAAGCTTCAAATACATTGGATTCAGAGTTGATGGAGAAATGGCCATTATGTTTAATGTAGCCCCTTTTCCAATATATATCACCAATTTCAAATTTGTAAAGATCCATGGAGTCTCGCCATTTGCGGGCTACCATTCTATCAAATAAATTTGAGCCTTTATCCAATTCTTTGCACTCTTATTTGTTTCTGCTTAACAAATGTTTGCATGTTTTAATTGATAAATATCATTGTTTTAAACAAATCAAGTTTTTATAAACTGTTTTTAAATAAAGTGAACATTCACAATGATTGAAAGGATAAATGGAATGTCTTCAGTGCTCTCCTAAGGATAGTACGATCTCCAAAAGGGTAAGACATTTGTTCATATTCTGGCATGTTTGTATCCTCTTCATCATTCTTTCAGGTTGTCTCACCTGCGAGCGTAGAAGGAAATAAACATTATCAGCTCCCCAAAGAGTTTGGAGTTTTGGCCTCGATCTTTTAGAGATGTGTATACCTATATATCAGGCACTAGCATTGGTGTTTTATCAATTATATGGTTGTTATCTCGTGTGTGGACTGACCTAAAACCCCTTATAGATTGATAAAGGTTGATGTGCTATCTATTCATGAGGAAGTTTGTATTTCCCCAGTGAGCAGAAATTCCCAGCATGAGTAGAAGTCCTCAGCAGGAGTAAGCATGTGTTCCCTACAAAGCTATCTTTCAGATATCTCCTCAGCAGTAGTTGCTTAGAGCAGTTGGTGAAGGGTTTTTTTCCCCTTTTCATCCCTAGCATAACACGTGTTGACGAAGGATTTGTTTTCGATCCCCTTAGCCAGGACAGTTCCTCCGGAGGTACTTGTAATTATCCCCAGCAGGTTGGCTTACAACTCATCCCCATTAGGGTTGCTCACAGCAGACTATCCCCAGTATGGTCACCTACAGTCTATCCCAAGTGGAGTTGCCTGATCAGAGCCTAGTAATTTGTTTTCCCCTCCGTATTGGAAAGTTTCCTCTAAGTTGAGCTGGTGGTGAAGATGTTGTGTCCTTCCCCAGCGGAGCAAGTGGTTCTCTCTCCCCTTAGCAGAGATGTCTCTCCAGCAGATGAGAAGGAGTGTTTTGTTTGTTAGAACTTCTGTCTGGCGGTTGTTCCCCATAGAGTTTTATATCATTCCTTGTTAAGTTCCCTAGTAGAGTTTCTTCTACGGCGAATCTTATCCGTGTTGAGATCCTCAATAGAGTTTCCTCTACGATGGATCTTATGTCCGTTCAACAGCAAATCCCTGGCGGTGACTCTGCATGTTCCCCAGCTGAGACTTTGCCCATCCTCAGCAATGATCTGTGGCTTCTGGTATTTGATGCTCCCCACCAGATTTGATTTCTCCTGTGGGCCTGGCCTTTTTCTTTTGAGATGTTATACCGGATGTCTGTCCATTGATTCTCGGACCTGTTTGTGTTAGATGTGTCTGTCTATCAGCATTAATCATGCATACACCATGTATATACATGCATAATCATAGCATTCATATATTCATGTTGCATTCCTTGCCATATATCTTTGCTTGTTATCTCCTGCTATTGGTGAAATGTTCTTCCCCAAGCATATGTTTGTGTATGATCTCTCCATCTAGAGTCATCCCCCATAGGTATAAAGTGTCTATCTTTCCTTCTATATTCCCCACTGAGTTATGTCCTCATGGATGATTATTGTTTCAGTTTCCTCCCTAATTATGTATTGGGATGGAATTACTCCCCTGAGTTATATCCTCATTGGGTTGAGTCTTGTTTCATTGTGTCTCTCTAGTTTGATCCTAGATTGACTCCTTTCTTGTTTTTCCCATACAGTTTCCTGTGGTTTAGTTTTTCAATTGCTCCGTCACCAGTAAATGTTCATTCTTTTCCCCAGTGGAACTTTGTGGCCCTCTACCCAGTAACCAGTAATTGTAACCCCTATTTCTGTGGTTTTCTACCCAGTAACCGGTAGATGTAATCCCCTATTTGTTGGTTATCAATATCCAATATTCGGTATTGATATTCCTTCATTTTTGAGTATACCACCCAGTATCCGGTGATATATCTCATGGATATTTGCTCTTGCCAAGCAATTTATCCCCCACGAGTCCTGTTTGATTTGCCCTTGTTCGGTAATGATTGTTTCTCCTTCAGACTGGTCATCATTTTATACCCAGTAGCCGGTATCCCGATGTCCTTTCTTTTCAGTCAATTTATCCTTTATTAACCCAGTAACCGGTTGTGGATAATCTTCCATGCGAGTATGTTATCTACATTCTGACGGTAATAGATAATATATCTCATGCGCTCTTCAGTCGAAGTCTTTTTCTTCCCCAGTTGAGTAAGATTCGTATTTCCTTATGGAATCGAATGTCCATCCTTTAAGTCGAGTTTGCTTTTTCAGCCCTCATTTCGGATGATGAGTGTCTTGGATATGTTACCAATTCACGCCTGGTTGGTCACCTATTATATGCCCAGTAACCGAAATCCCTGGTGTTCCTTCCTTCTGGTCCCTATTATGACTTTTTGTCCCCTGTGGAGTCAGATTTTTCTGAGATGAGATGTGCCTTTTACGTCCTCCTCAGATGTTCGTATGATTGATATCTCTCCCCCTTATACCGGTCTTAGATATTCTTTCTCCTTGAGAATGTTGTTCTCTCACCCAGTAACCGGTGTTTCGATAACATGTCTCTCTTTGAGTTATTACCCAGTAACCAATAATATCTCGTTGTTTCTTCCTCAGCTGTGTCCTTTGTGGACATCCCCGTCTGAGTCCGAATTTTTATCCGACGTATCCTTTATGGATAATTTTGTTGTATTGTCATATTCCCCAATACATGCATCTTTGCGTCAGCTCGAGTCTTTCCATTGATTTATTTTCATGGAATCCCTTCGTGTCTCCCAACAAGTCTTCAAGTCGTGACCTGCTCACGCATTTTACCCTATTTTCCCGAGAGTCTCTGTTTCCCTAGAGAGTGTGTTACTCCTATGGATTTTTCAGTTTCTCCTGATTTCTTTTCATTCGTGGCAATTATTCACCATGAAGATTTTATTTTGCATGCATACGTTTGCATCATGAGGTCTCTTAGGGACTAAAATTCGTCTCTTTGTTATTATTTAAGCCCATTCTACCTCGTCGAGGCAAAGATTTTAACCTTCATATCTCCGGCTAGAATGACCTTAAATAGGGGCATCTGTAAGACCCTAATTTTGACCCTAAGATCCCTCATGGCATCATATCATTGCTCATTGCATTGCCTCAAGGATCATAGCATGTGTGGCCCCTTTACCCTAGGGTGGGACTTGTGTGAGTTGGTTTGAGACCACCAAGCATGCTTGTATTGTATATTATTGCTTTTCTTATTTTGTTTACTAACCAAAAGCACAAAAATATGTCATTAACTCTTTTTGTTTTGAAGCTCAAGTGATCATGTGCTCACAATGCTCCTAGGAGGCTCCTAAGCTCAATGAAGTGGCTAGATGAAGGTGAAAACAAGCATGAAAATGGTCCAAAAAGTCCCTAATCATCATATATGTCTCCCAAGCATCTCAATTTGCCAATTTGATCAAGATAATTCAAAGGGCTTGAGGATTGTTTTCCAAGGAAACCCTAATTCAACTGTGCATTGACTATGCCTTGTTCATGAAGCAACCTCAACCTTTGATCAAATTTAATCAAGGGAAGTTATTTCATTCATTATTTTATGCGTATATGATATTATGTGAGTATCCTCAATCATTCATTCATCAAGATTTGAAGTTTGGCCTTGAGAAGTTGACCAGTCAAGTCATATGACTAAACTGAGAATCCCTGAGACCTAACTTTTGATGTATTTGTCAAATGAAGATGACCCCAAGAGATAAAATGTTCTTAATAACCATATGAACAACTTTCATGTTAGTCAAAAATTCATTTGAAACTTGGAAGGTCATCATTCATGTCAAAACATTATAGGTCATTTTGACTAAAACCCTAATTTTGGGTCAACTTCCCAAAGACCTAACTTCCTTATTTTTTTTATGATTTTAAGGTGAGACCAATTGAATTGGAAATATTAAGATTTCCACTTCAAATTTTATGTTGGACAAAATTCCATAATCATAAAATAAACACATTTGATAATACAAAACATTATAGGTCACTTTGGACTAAAACCATTGAATTTGAAAAATGTCCAACTTCAAATGCCCATAACTTTCTCATCAAAAATCCAAATGATGAAAAATTTAAGTCCAAATTGATCATCTTGAAAAGATTTACAACTTTTATGTTTTAGGTGTTTCCATTTGAGGCTTTCATCATTTAAACAGAAGGGCTTGAAGTTGCTTGGTTTTGGCAAACAATTTCAAAGGGAACCTAGAAATGATTTGTACCTCAAACTTCAAAGCCAGTTTTCATAAATTTCCAAACTCCAAATGGATTTTTGCCCAATATAGATTTTGTTCCTTATGTCAAGAGCTTTCCAACCATTAGTCACATGACCATGTTTGGATTTTCCATGTGTGATTTTCGAAGGGCTTAATGTTTTTGATCAATTATGCAATTCACATTGAAACTTCGTATGCAAGCAAATGCCAGACCTTGTGCATGTCCAATTCACTCCAAAATGATCTCATCTTGCAATTCCACTCACTTTTGAGCCTCACATGTGCCTGTACAGGACCATGCATGGAGGACCCAAAGTTCATGCACACGAGCATTTCACTACCTTGCATAAAGCTCAGCTATAAATACATGTGCTTGCTCATTGAAAAACCAACCTCTAGGTGATCTGAAACTCTGTAGAATTGGAAACCCAACCTCACTCAAAGGAATTTCAGTTTTTATTTCTCAATTTCAAGCTTGGACTTCAACATCCTTAGTTGGTCTTCAAGTCTTAATTCCTTAGCCTTGCATCATCATCACATCTCCAGATCAAATTTGAATCAAAAGCTAGAAGAGATCGTGATGTTCAAAGCTGCATTTCAGAGGTATATCACTTAACTGTTTTGATCTGAATCTTGCTATACAATGTGAATTGCTTGAGTTTGAACTGTTTGCTGAAGTCCTCGTGCAAGAGGTAGGCCAGTGGTGGTCTTAATTTCATGAATCGTGCCATTTCAGTTTGTGCACCTTGATCTTCAACCTCAAATTTCTCATTAAATAGAAACATTGAGGAAGATCCAAGGTTACAGGGGTGATGTACATCACCCCAGCTTTATTTTGGTACCTGGCTTGTTTATTTTGGTTAAGGTTTAAAACTCTGCACGTGGTGGCCGGAGTTTGTTCTCTGGCCGGAGAAGATGGTGGTTTCCATCACCAGCCCCACGTGGGAGCCTCTGAGCCCTTGGATAATGCTCAAACGATCTAATCGTGGCCTTCGCTTTTGTTGACTTGTTTTCAGTACGTTTGTTGCGCACTTGACTTTGGAACATGGTGCATTAGCGCTTCTGGACCGTGTGATGGTGCCATGTCAATTAATGAAACTAATCCAATGGCAGCGCATTTTTCCTATTTTCTATTTTCTGTTTTAATTTCTTTTAATTCCTTTTATTTTCAAAAATTCATAAATGTTGTATTTGAAGTCATAAAAATATGAGACCAATGGCAAAAAATTTCTTGAAAAATCTAGTTTCATAATATGATTTTTAATTGTTTTTGTGACTTCATTTAATATTTTTTTGTGAATTCTTTTGTTTTTAATAGTTTTTAATTCATTTCAATTACTTTTTGATATCTGAAAATTCAAAAAATATTTTCGTAACACATATGGATCATGATAAGTCTATGAAAAATAGTCTCATCAATTTCTTAATTGATTTGAGATTTATTTGATATTTTAATTCATTTGTGTTATTTTTCATTGTTTTTAATTGACTTTAAATAGTTTCTGTTTTCAAAAATTGTTGAGAAAATTTGTCAAACTTTGTTTGACCATGTTAGACATATGAGAATTTAATTGGACTTGTTGAAGTTGATTTGAATTGAATTTGAGGTTTGACCTTATTTTTTCCATTTTAATTTTGCATTTATTTTAATTCCAAAAACACCAAAAAAAATATATTTGATTTGTTGACTTCTAATCTTCATTTCTCTTCTGTTTACCATTGGTTGATGATGATTTGATTCACATTTGACCATTTGTGTTTGACACTTTATTTCTCTTTCCATTTCATTTCGTCTTCATCTATTTCTTTTTATTATGGCCAATGAGTTAATGTCTTATGGTTGGTCTTGACATATGAGAGGTTTAACCTTCTTTGATCCAAATCAAACTCAACTTGATCCATGATCATGTGAGTTGTTTTGTGTCCAAGATAGGTTTCTTCTTGGTCAAGAAAAAAACCTAAAGTCCATACAAGGTCTTTCTTCTTTTCTTTTGGCATGGAAAGTTGTAGGAGCTTGGCTTACTAGTCATGATCTCTAACTTGTGTTTATTTTGCTATAGTTTTATTGATCGGCCTCAGATAGGTGTGACTACTATATTAGTCCACTTACGATTGCTTAACATAGCGCTAAATTATCTTATGACACACTAACATTAACCATACTAACTACTAACTATAATTCAAGCATTTAACTTCTTGCAATTTACGTTAATGCAATTTACTCTCTTGCTCATTTATTCATATTGCTTTTACCCTTTTCTCACTTGAGCACATATTTTATGTTTATGCCATTTTCCTTTTGCTCATTTGAGCTCATATTGTATATAAATATATTGTTGCCTTGTGTTTGCTTTGTTTTTGTTTGTGTGAATCCAATGCAAAAGGAGAAAGGACTTAGAATTATGACCTTACCTATGCTTAAAGGAGTTCAAGAGAAACTAGGCCTCATGCCTTTAGAATGCTAAATTTGTTGAAGAGCAACTAGGCCTCATGCCTTTAGAATGCTAAATTTGAAAGTTGACTTCAAAGGACTTCTAATCTAAACTCATTATTTGTCCATTCCTCTTATTGTGTTGTGAACTTTTTGATGTTTGCTATTGTGTGATAGGGATTCCATCTTGAGATAGTAAGAAGGACCATTGTCATGAGTAGCCAAGTTAAGAGAGACAAGCCAAATGGAGATCCTAGGAGCTTGAATCTAAATATTTGTTTTGATCGCTTGTTGCTTGCTAAGTCCAAAGGAAAGGAGCATCTTGAATCATCTCTATGATTTCAAGAAAAGGAACTCCAAGGGTTTTATCTCTTCTCTTATCTTTGTATGCTTTAGGACTAGCCCTTCTCTTCTTCTCCTCACTCTAACCCAAGCCAAACTCATTTATGTGCAAACTTTGACTTTGTTTCAAATTAGAAACCTAGGCCTTATGCCTTTGATTTTTCAAAATCTTTTCATTAATACTCATTGTGAATGAATCTTAATCATACTTTGACTTCATTTTTGTAAATACTTATAATTTGTAAATACAACTCACTTCAAGTTGTTTTTGTGGTTCCAATGGCCGCCTTTGTTAAAACCTTTTTTCATAAACATTAGTCATAGGTTTGAGTTATCATAGTGGTTAATGTAAACCTCACCTTATCCTTACTGATTGGACTATAAGTCTTCCATACTTATTATAGGGTTAACCCCTCACTAGTATGTTGAAGCTCTCCTCACATGGTGGATTGTTGGTTTAGGTTGATTTTCTCCCTTTGATAACAAAAGACCTTAAGGCTTTTGACCAAATCAATTCACCAATCTTTAAGATTTTTATCCCGAACTACGAGGTTTTGATCCTACCTTTGTGATGGTACGTAGGCAATGGGTTCATCCATTCAAACAACAAATTTGTAAATAGAATCTATTCTCTTCTCATCCCTCCAATCTTGTTTGCAGAAATCTTTTCACAAATACCATCCTACAATACATATTTGCAAAAAGGGCTCCCTTAGAGTACTAAGGATGTTTTGGGTGCTTAAAACCTTCCCATTTCATAACCAACCCCCTTACCCAGATCTCTGACATTTTTATTAGTTTTTGATTTGATAAAACTTCTTACTTGGTTTTTGTTTGCTTTTTAACCTTTCCCTTGGATAAATAAAAGTGCGGTGGCGACTCGAATTGTATGCTTACTTTTGATTTAGTCAATAAATCTAAAGGTAACGAATACCCCGCTACACTCACTAAAAAACAAAAATACTCTCCACTATTACTCTCCTTGCTGGCAACGAAAAAAAGAGGAGAAAAGAAATTAAAAACTCACCCACTACTTACTCCCCCTCGCTCACGAACTCTAGGAAAAAAAATTGAAAATAGAAAGCTGACACCTCACTCCTGGAATCTCTCTCAACGTTAAACAAAAAGACAGAAAATAAAAATTGGAAAAAAAAACCCTCTCTTCTCTCTCATCTTGACTACCGGAAAAGGAGAGGAGACTTTTCGTCTCCTTCTTCCAACAACTCCCGCCGCGCCGTCAAACCCTTCGCCTCTGACCACCACAAAACCCCGTCTCCGTTCTTCTTTCTCACAACGCAACCCACAAATCGTCACACTCGCGATCCTCTCTACCCATCCACAACACACTCTCACCGTCGGATTTCACTCTCCCTGTTCATCATCTTCCACCTTTCTTCAACCATCCACACCTCAAATCCTCCGTCGCGAAAAACCTCATTCCTTCCTTAAACTTCCAACGTACAACCTCCGCCAACACCATCAAAATCTTCTTCATCCTCTTATCTCAACAATCCTCCATTCACCATTTTTTGCCCTTCAACCACTTCCATCTTCTTCTTTAAATCCCGTCGGAAAATCCCTTCTTCAAGCCACCGCTCTCAGCTTTGCACCACTACGAAATCTCATTCCTCTACACAAATCCGCCGTCCACGACCGACACTATCCTCCATCCACAACCACGAACCACTAAACTCCTTCTCCTTAAACTATGCCACCAAACTTCATAACCTCGTTCATCTTCTTCCACCACCATTAAAGTCGTCATTCCGAATATCAACACCGTGACGATTTACAAACCATACTCTCACAGTATCGGATTTACTACCAAACCACTCTTCGCCGGTTCGTCTTGCTCACCTTGTTTTCTTACCATTACGCTTTTTTGTTTCCTTCGCATGATTACTAGGCAGAATATATGGAACATGTCTTTATGATTTATACTAGTGTTTGTTCTGTTAAATTCACTGAGAGAGAGGATATTTTTGTTTTTACCTTATGTGGATTCACTACAGATTTTATTATTTATTCTTAATAAGCATTGCATCATATTTCCATTTCACATTATGTACATTTACTGTTGATTTTATTATTTACTTCCAATAATCATTACATCCCCAAATGTCTGTTGGCTATTGGATGATTCCAAAGGTTTAGTAAAATGGCTTATTCAAACCAAATGGGACGCTGCCGCCATTCTAAATTCATTTGCTATTTTTTCGTTTTATTAAGTGTTAATTGGGTTTAATTTAGTGTTGATTGGAGTTAATTTGGGCTATAGTCACTAAATTTGGGCCCATTTACCATTTCCACACCTCCCATGGTTGGTATTATATTCGGGATATTGTAAATAATTTATGTGGGTTGCTATTATATTTTTATGGTACATAAATCGGACTTTGAATCATGGGATCGGCAATTTCATGCCGATATTCCGCCAAAGTCTCAATAAATCAATAGAATATTTTCGCCACGTTTGGACCTTGCAAATGACATTAATCATTGTTATCTCGCACAAATCGGTTTGAGCACACTGATTCGATTAAATAAAGTGATACTGTCACTTAAGCACTTTTCTGTTAATTAATTAATTAGTTAAATTTTGGCAAATTAGTTAGTTACTATTAACCGATTCTAAATTAACTTGACTATTTGATTTAAGTAAATAATTTCGACACCTAATCTTATTTAATTTAGTTAATCGAACTTTAATCAATTAATTTTTGTTAATAAAATGGGCCGACTTATCTCATCATCAATTCATAATCCTTTCAAACTAATTCAATTTCATCATCAATATAAACCAATTTCAAAAACACAAATCACACGATTCTTGATTTAACATCAAGCCCACTTTCAAAACAAACCCTTTGTAAGTCGATTGCTTTAGCATCGCCATCAACCTCACATGTAAATAATTTTTCTAACATTCCATGGAAATTCAAGCCATTTTCCAAACAATTTAACTTCTAAAGAATTTTCTTCTTAATGTTAACTTGGGATGAAAAGGATATAGGAAGCGTTCGCTTCACTATTTCTCAAGTTCTCGAATGATTGGCGCACGCCATATTACTCGAACTCTTGTCACCCGATTAAAAATTTCCAATCACAATATTCAAAAAATTTCTTCCAAAATTAATACAATTTCTAAAGCATTTTTTAATTCTAAAGTTTGGATGAAAAAAATATGTGAGGCGTTCGCCTCACCATCTCGTGAATAATTGAACAATTGGCGCCCGCCACATTGCTCAATTTCTTGCCATTTAATTAAAACATTAAAACGTGCAAATTTGAATTAACACCGCATGTAAGAACATATCTTTTTAAATTAAATATCGGATAATAAAAGGATGGGAGGAGTTCGCCTCACTATCTCTCGATGGTTCGAATGATTGACGTACGCCATATTGATCGAATTCTCGTCATCCAATCAAAATTCCAATCGCACAAAATTCAACTTATTTTCCTATATCAAGTACAACATCTAAGAACATTTTTATAGATTAAATTTCGGATGGGAAAGACGGGAGGAGTTTGCCTCACCATCTCTTTAATAATTGAATGATTGGCGCTCGCCATATTACTCAAGTTATTAACTTCCGACTAAAACACATTAAATAAATTTGGATAAGGAAATAGGTGGCGCACGCCTCATTATTTCTAGAATAAGCGAGTGGGAGGCGCACGCCTAAATACCTCACTATTTGACATCCGCAAACAAACTTTCAAAAATAATTCGAACGAAAAAGGAGTAGGAGGCGGTCGCCTTATTCTTCCTCGAAAGAATCGAACGATTGGTTTGCACCATATTGCTCAGTCTTTCATCGTTCTTCAAAAAAATACCTTAACACGTTAAACCCAATTTCTCGCCCCGTGTGATCGAAACCAACCAAACAAACATCAAACACATTAAGTCAACTTGTCACCCCAACGTGACCAAAACTCTTTTCAAAAAGAACATTGTTAATCCTTTCTAATGCGCACAACAAACCAGTGCTTAAGCTTCCACCGAGAGTAGACAAGCCAGCATTTAGCCTTTAGAACGCGATCTACATAGTCGTTCATTAAAAAACACCAACCAAGTCGTAGTCCCCGAACTACGAATGCTCTGATTTCCTTATTGTACCATAAGGATACGTAGGCAGGAGATTGTTGTATCTTCGCGAGCACACTAATAAAGAAACCTCCCTTTTCCCGCTTTTGAGGTTCCCATCCATCTCTTTTCAATATTTTAAATTACTTGAAGAAAGCTAATAACATTCAACTAACATTCAAATAGAAAATTAGACTAAAAGGTTCCCGTTGAGTACAACGGACGTGAGGGGTGCTAATACCTTCCCCTTGTGTAATCGACTCCCGAACCCGAATATGGTTGCGATGGCCATTATTCCGTTTTCTTAAAGGTTTTATCGATATTTTCCTATTCCTTCATTGGAATAAATAAATTTCGGTGGCGACTCTGTTCGAACAACATTTTCCGAGTCCATCGTGAGGGATCGCATTTTTTCGAGGTGCGACAATACCCATAGCAAAATTTATTCAAGGTGGAAGAAGTGAACATTTGACTTGGTACTTAGAAAATTTTCAAATATGTTTGATTATCCAAACTTCCACCTCAAAGTTCATCAGGATCCAAGGGTCAAATGGAAAAATGTTCAACATGAAAGTTGTTCCCGTTGATCTCACCTTTCCAAAAAATCCATGATCATCTCATTTGGCCAAGAATTGGAGGACTTGCGCATGGATTCTTCAAAAGGGATCATTTGGATAAAATTCATGATCACATTCCAATTACCATTGCATGATCACATGATACACTTTCAGCATTGCACATGAGGAACTTTGGGCCGGATCACATCATTTCATGGGCCTATCACCCGCCCATGTAAGCATGCAAGAGAGATTGCTATTTTTGGCCAATATTTGAAATGTGTAGAAAGCAATTGCCTTGCCTATAAATAAGACCCTCAATGCTCAGAATTAAGGACACCTTGCCCAAGCTTGGACCTACAATCCAAACCCTCACCATTAGAGGACAATCTTGAAGAATTTCATTTGAAAATAGAGTTTCAAATCTCCTTCTGTTTTGAGATTGAAACTCCAAGAATCCAAGCATTTCCTTGATCCAATTCAACTTCTACAACCTTCTGATGTCAGGCCAAGGCCAATTAGAAGCAAGACCAAGCAAGTTTCAAGCTCCATCAAAGGTGATTTTCCAGAATTTTCATCTCTTCGATTCTCTCTCAATTCTTCACCATTCTTTATGATTTTTGGTTGGCTAAAGTCCTACCAATGTAGGCAACAAGATTGAGTTTCTTTCAGGTTAAATCGAAGCAACTCAGTTCATGATCCTCAAAATTCAAATCTTTGTATCTTTTTATATACTTGGAATTGGAGAAAATTGAGGCCAGATTCGTGATCCTGAGCATTTTCTCTTTGCAATAGTGTCCTTGTTTTTCATTTTTCATTGAGATGAAGTTGGACCAGTCCGGTGGAGGTCACCAGAGAAGATGACCGAAGCCCTATCTCCGGTGGTATGTTGTCACACTTCCTGGCCATCTGATCATGTTTGGATGTTTTAATCTGAACCTTTAGTTTGCATTACCACGCATACAACACGTTGACTTAAGTCCACCATGGAACGCACGCGTATGGCCATCAGATCTGCCACCTTAATTAATGAGGGAGATCTGATGGCCCTTGTTTTTTCTATTTTTATTTTAATTTCTGATTTTATGCTTAATCCTTTTATTTTGTTTAATTCATAATAATTTCATTTTTAATCCAAAAAATAAGGGACTTTCACCAAAAATCTTTAAATATTTTTCTCTTTCATATTCTGAATTAAATTTATTTTTTAGATTAATTTTGATATTTTTCAGGAATTAAATGTTTTTGTGCATATTTTTAATTGTTTAAAAATACTTATGACTTTTCAAAAATCATGAAATTTTTTGTCTAAGGTCCTTTGACCTTTCTGACATAGGATAAATCTCTTAGCTATTTATTTGTTGTTTTGAAGAGATTTTAGGTTTTGACCAAATTAAAATGCATTTTAATTCATTTTTAAATTAATTTTTAATTGATTAAATGTGTAAAAATTATGTTGAGCCATTTTTATGGTCTTGTAATGTTTGACTTTCTGTTTGGGCCTTGGTCAAGGTTGATTTGACTTATGTTGGATCAAAACCATTGGATTTAGGGGATTAATGAAATGTATATTTCATCTCCCAAAATAATTGAATGGTTTTGATTTGATGAAAATCCTCCCTTGATCAATTTGTGTTTATATCTTTCCCTCCCTCTTCATCTTCATCCATATTCTTTCCCATTTCCTCATTTGACCAATGAAATCTCTAATGTCTTAAGGCTAATTGGTTCATCAATGACTTCGTCCGATGAACCAATACAAGTATGAGTGAGATAGGTCCATCCCTCTTGATCTTTTCTTTTAGTGTGTTGTATATTTTAGGAGTTTGGTTCTTCATACCAAATCTCTAACATGCATTAACACCTAAATTTTTATTGCACGACCTCAGATAGTTGCGACTTCTACATAAGTCCAATTATGATTGCTTAAGATAGAGCTAAATTTGACCCTTATGGCATAATATTCTAGTAAGTGAGATTGTAAGTCTCCCATTCTTCATGGTATTGTGTGGAAACTTGACCTTTTTTTACTTTCATGGGAGCTAGTGGCATACTTGTTGAATTATCCAAGTTTGAACCCTTCTCATGGAAGATGTCTTGGTTTAAGGATTCATACTTGTGAAAGAATGATTGAGTGTTCTCCAAAGAATGATTTAATCAATTAAAACACACCACTAACACTTGAGTAACATTTGACTAATCCTTGTTAATATTGCTTTACTTTCAAGTTATTTACTTTATGCAATTTAAACTTCAGTCATTTATCATTCATTGACATTTATATTCCATTTAACTTGTTTAAGTTTATGTCATTTTCACTTTGCCCATTTGAGCCATATTTGGTGATTGTATATTGTTCTTTATGCATTTTGGTTTTATTTGTGGTCTTAGGACCTTAAAACACTTAATAACAAAAAAAACCCTAAAAAATGTCTGGTGGACTATTGATCTTGATCTGAACTCTTGGACTTAGAATTAGGCAACATTCCCTATGCAAAAAGGACTTGGCCAATGCCAACATTTTGAGACCAAGCTATTGTAAAATGAGCCTTCATCTGATGCAAGCCTTGAATCTTGTTTGAATTCATCTGCAACTTTGCCTTTGTACTAATTGTTATTTTGACCTTGTGTCTGATGCTTTGCTTTGAGTTGATCAAGGAATATTTCATCTGATACATGATAAGATAAAGAAGACTGTTAGCTACGGGAATTGCTAGTTTGGATGTGGTTATCTTTATTTGATGCCTTGATCTTCATAATGTCTGGATATTGCTAATTTTTACTTGATTATTTCTTGATTCAAAGTCCAAAGGAAAAGTGGGTTTTCTATATGACATTCTTGTCTGTTGGATTGCATCCCATTCGTCAGATCTTTTCAACTCTTCACTTTTAAATGTTTGCTTAGGGTAGTCTCTTCATCTCCTCCCACTTCTTAAATTTCAAAATCACTCCCCCTTTTCAAAAACCTTCTTTGCTTGTGATTTTAAACTTAGACTTTATTTTAATGATAAGAAGCTTTGGTCTTATGCCAATGAATTTTCAAACTTTTTTTTCTTAAATCAAACTTGTAAATAAACTTAATCATATTGACTTAAAATTTCAAAAGACCAAAAGAACTAACAACCCCATTCAAATTTTTGACCCTTTGTGCCATTTTCACTTAAACTTTTGTTAAAAGCAATTCACCAACTTAGAAATTTTTACCACGAACTACGAGGTTTTGATCCCTCATTTTTATGATGCTACGTAGGCACAAGTTCGAAGGTCTTGTAAAACACAAAAATATAATCAATAAATTCTTTTCTTATCCCTACACTCAGTTTTTCTCAAACATCATTTATACCAAAAACATATCCGCACATGAAAAAGGGCTCCCTAGGAGTACCTAGGACACTTTGGGTGCTAACACCTTCCCTCTGTGTAACCAACCCCCTTACATATAATCTCTGACATTTTATTAGTTTTGATTTGAAAACTTCTTATCTTTGAGTTTTGTTCGTACTTTTCCCTTTTCCTTTGGAAACAATAAAAGCGCGGTGACGACTCTGGTTTTATTGACGTTAAGTTTATTCATAGCTTGATGGTCATGAGTTTATCGCTACAAATAGTAATGATAGTAATAATATATAATAATGACAATAAAAATAATAATAAAATATTTCTAATAATAATTATATTAATAATAAATAATATAATGATAATAATAGTTATAGTAATTATAATAATAAGTATAATAATCAAAAAATAAAAAGAAAAACATGAAAAGAAAGAAATGAAAAAAAGAGAGTGAAAGTGGCATGGTCGATGGTGTTCAAGAGGAAGAGATATTTTATAAAAAAAATTCAAAAGAAACAAAGTCACCAATAGTGTTGTGACATGTGGCAAAAAAAAGTCAAAACACTAAAAAATAATTTTTCCTCTTTCTTCTTCCCCGATCGTGTTTCAGAAAGGTACAAAAAAAAGAGAAAAAAATGTCTCTTCTTCATTCTCGCATGTCATCTCCCTTTTTCAAGAAAACATACTAAATTTATCACATCAACAATATAAAAGCCATGCCTTTCTCTAAAAATGATTCAAGGTCAACAACAAAAAACCTTCTAAAGGCACGACTATATTTTACGACGGAGGAGCCATACGTGATTCTAATCGTTGCTAGTGGTGAGCGGAAATCAGTGTTGTTTTGTTTGTGGGTTCGCTCGAGGTGTACAGGGTGGTTCACGACGGTTTTGTTGTCAATGAATATGTGTGATGCGATGATTGTGAAGTAGAGGGTGACATGTTTAGTGTTGACCGAGAGAGTAAGAGGTTGAGTGATGTAGTTTTTTTTGTGTGGTTTCGATTGAAGTGGGGTAACTGTGGTGCATTGGTTGTGGATTAAGGGTGGTTTCCGGTTGTGTTCATTGTCGGAAATGGTAAACTGCATTGATGGCTTAAGTATCTTTAAGTTGGAATATTGATGTTTGGTCGTGTGTTGTGTTTGTTTGAATGAGGCAAATGGTGTGTGAATAGTGAAGATGTGGTTTTGAGATATGTGAGACTTATGTTTTCTGCAAGTAGAAAAAGAATGAATGAGTTAGTATGAAGATGATGTTGTTTTAAGGTGATGACTTTGTAACAAGGTTATGGTTTATGTGTAGGAGAATGGATGAAGATATGGTGATGATTTAAAGAGAGATTTTTTATGTTCTGAAGTGGGAGAAGTATGGTGTGTATGAAGAAGAGAGAGTATTGTTTTTTCACTTTGTGTTGTACGTGTAGGAGAGGGAATAATGGAGAGGAAAAATATCTAAAGCAAAAGCCATGTGTCATATTTTCCATGGTCCAACTTTAATTTAATTTTGCAAATAGAATAAAGACAAATGTCACAATGGGATTGGTTGGAGAGAGATATTTTTTGCATTTTTTAATTTAAAAACAAACGAAAAACTAAAAAATGTTTAACAATTTAAAATAAAATTGAGAACACAAAAAAAAAATCGAAATAAAACGCGGAAATAACTATTTCATTCCAACGATTATTTTTGTTAAAAAACAAAAATAATCGGATTAAAAATGAATAAAAATCGGGCGAAAAGATGCTCGAAAAATTACATTGACTACACCAAAATGATCAACACGAAATAAACTTCTCAGAAACCTACAAGTTTCTATCAAATTTTGTAATAAAAATCGATCGGTTAAAAAGCTCAGGTTGATTAGAACACGTCTAAAAAAGTAGTCAAAAAATTAAAACGAGCACGTTAGGTTAAACTATTCGAACCATAGTATGAGAAAACCGACGTGTGCAATTTAAATTTTGAA
This sequence comes from Lathyrus oleraceus, assembly GCF_024323335.1. NCBI lineage: Eukaryota > Viridiplantae > Streptophyta > Magnoliopsida > Fabales > Fabaceae > Lathyrus > Lathyrus oleraceus. The sequence continues at coordinate 475,788,423 of NC_066583.1, read as the reverse complement.
ATTTTTCGCCCGCTAATTCAATGTACAGTTGAGAAACAATTCGACCGGTCTCTCTGTAGATCTGAAAAATTTATCTGACTGATATTTTAAATATTATGTAGAATTAAATGCATGTTGTGACAAGTAGAAAATGCAAATGTCTTGTAAATCTACTGAATTGCTGACTGAACAAATGTGAATAGACAATCATATGAAAATGAATCGCTATTGGACCATTTACTTCTGATTCTTAAACACAAATAAAGCCTGCAAAAATCCAGATGTCGATAATACTCTTGATTGTCACCCTTTGAACATCTGAAAAATGATGTAATGGAATGAACGATGCAATGAGGTTGACAAATCAAGTCTTTTGACTTCTCAATTAGCCCATGACTGAATGAATGTCATAAAGACTAGATGAAATGCCAGACCTCTTGAATTTTCATCTAAACCTTGATGATTACTTTTAACTCATGAAATATACGACAAAATGGATTGATTGTGCTACGCTGATGCAGGTGAAAAACTCAAGGTAAAATTTAGGGTATGACATGGACCATGTCCAGGTGATATTTATACTGCTTCAAAAATGCTTCAAACAAATCTTTCCAGGATCAAATTTTGCTACGCTCGAGACCCATATACCAGTCAAGAGAAGCCCAAAGCAGGCTATCGTGAAAGCAATGGCTATCTTAAAATTTAGGGTATGACAACTTCCCCTATTTAAACATCTTTAACTAGAGGATATGAAGAACTCTTGTCTTCAAATCATCATGGTGAAAGATAGTTTAAATACCAAACAGACTCAAATTTTTCCTTTCTATGCAAAAGAATGGTATTCTTATGGTTATGAATGAAAATAATGAGATGAAGAAATGCTCTTGACTTCTTAATCCACATATGGTAATGCGAATGAATGCAACAAGATTTAGGAAATACTCTTGATTTCCTAATTGTCGGGTGATATGGATGCCGTGAAGGTTAAGAAGTACTCTTGAATCCTTAAAAATGAATGCATATGTGTTAAGAAATACTCTCGATTTCTCAACTATATGAATGAAAAATGGTATGGATGCTAAGAAATACTCTGGATTCCTTAGAGATGAATGAATTAAGAAATACTCTCGATTTCTTAATCATGACACTATGAATGATATGCATGCTAAGAAGTACTCTTGACTCCTTAGAAATGAATTAACTAAGAAGTACTCTTGATCTCTTAATCATGAATATGATGAAATGTGTATGAGTTAAGAAATACTCTTGATTTCGTAATCATGAATGTAAAATGAAATATGTATGAGTTAAGAAATACTCTTTATTTCTTAATCATGAATGTAAAATGAACAAGAAATACTCTTGATTCTTTAGATGCTATACAGGTTAAGAACTACTCTTCACTTCTTAAATATGAAATGGTATGAGTTAAGAAATAATCTCGATTTTTTAATCATGAGAATGCCGATGAATGAAGAAATACTCTTGATTCCTTAAATATGAATGTAAATGAAATATGTATGAGCTAGGAAATACTCTTGATTTATTAATCATGAGAATGCATATGAGTTAAGAAATACTCTTGATTCAGTAATCATGAATGTAGATGAAATATGAAATGCATATGAGTTAAGAAATACTCTTGATCCCTTAGTCATGAATGCGGGTTAAGAAGTGATCTTGACTTCTTAAAGATGAATGCAAATGAATTAAGAAATATTCTTAATTTCTTAATCATGAATGTAAATGAAGTGTGTATGAGTTAAGAAATACTCTTGATTTCTCAATCATGAATGTATGTAAATTGAGAAATACTCTTGATTTCTTAGATGATATACAAATGAATTAAGAAATACTCTTGATTCCCTAATCATGTATATAAGTGAAATATGCATGAGTTAAGAAATACTCTTGATTTATTAATCATGAGAATGTAGATGAATTAATAAACACTTTTGATTCCTTAATCATGAATGTAAATTAATTGTGTATGAGTTATGAAATACTCTTGATTTCTTAAATGCTACAGGTTAAGAAGTACTCTCGACTTCTTAAATTTGAAATGGTATGATTTAAGAAATACTCTTGATTTCTTAATCATAAATGTAAATGAATTGAGAAATGCTCTTGATTTCTCAGATGACATGTAGATGAGTTAAGAAATACTCTTGATTCCTTAATCATGAATGTAAATGAATTGAGAAATTCTCTTGATTTCTCAGATGATATGCATATGAGTTAAGAAATAATCTTGATTTATTAATCATGAACATAAATGAATTGAGAAATTCTCTTGATTTCTCATATGATATGCAACTGATTGGGGTTTGGAGGATCATGTTCAACTGCTTTTGACTGACGGTAGATCTATGGGATGTATCTGTTACAAGGTAATTGTTCGAATGTTCTTTAGACATTCTTTGTTGAAGGAAGACCTGGTGAAAAAATGATCATATTCAGCTTCTCTTGGCTAAAGATGTTATATTCAACCACACTTGGCAAAGACTAGTGCATTTAACTACTCTTAATTGAAGCAAAATTGTATAAAGTAAAATAGTATCCAATTGCTCTTTGCTGAAACTAATGAATTCAACTTCTCTTGGTTGAAACAAAATTGCATAAAATAAAATAGTGTTCAACTGCTCTTGGTTGAAACTACTGCATTCAACTACTCTTGGTTGAAGCAAAGTGCATAAACTAAAATAGTGTTCAACTACTCTTGGCTGAAACCAATGAATTGAACTGCTCTTGGTTGGTGCAAAACTGAAAAATAAAATGGTGTCCAAGTACTCTTGGCTGAAACCACTGCATTTAACTGCTCTTGATTGATTCAAATTGTTAGGAAATAAACAAACGACTTTCATTGGGGAATAACTACAGATTAAGCTGCTATTGGCTAACAATAGACTCCTTTGGGGAATAAAATGATCCCGGAGATTTGTTGGGGATGAAAGGTTAATTTTATCCAAAAGGCTTAGCATTACTCTCAACTAATGGACTAAATAATCCAATCTAATGCTTATTTAGATAGTAGATCAACATGGAACACTAACTCTGTCGGGGATTAACTGAAGTAAACTGCCGGGGGATACAAGGGACTCTCTAGGAAGTAAATGCACATGAGACTCTACGGAGATATACTGAGGAACATTCAGTAGATCTTGTCTTTTATGGATCTCATGTCCAGTAGACTCACTAGGGAGATTACTAACATATGAAGAAATGTTCATCTTAGACAAAACATTAAAGATACTTGCTAAAGATAGAGTTGTTGGGGATACTTTTCTTAAGGAATCCTGCTGGTATGAAACTCGCTTGGGGAGTTCATGAAATTTTGCTGGAGAAAATAAAATATAGGGGGAAATTTGTGGGGAGATCTCTACTGAGGAAACCAAGCAAAAATTCCGTTGACACAAAAGTTTTGATGGATCAATCACCTTGGTGGGGAAGAAACTCGCCTTGAGAATCAACACTAACAATGATCGACTCCTGAAAATACTTGCTAAAATAAGAGAATGGTTCTACTCTTGAGAACACCTCTTAAACATTGATTATGCCGAGGATTACACTGAACTACTTTGAGAGGTTGCTGAATTCGACTGAGGTTTATGCATGATCTATTTTGTACATGATATGTAATAAGAGAATGAATGCATGTATATACTAGTTTATGCATTTTGTGGGTATCAATATCTGATTCCATAACACATTATCTTGAATATTTCTGACACCATGAAAATGATTTGCAAAACTTTAATTTCTGCTCTGCCACCAAGCGGGCTTCAGTGGGGACTCTCGCATTTGGAAGAAATAACCTCTAAATGACTTGCTTTAGATCACAATGATCTAGGGAATGCCCCACATCTTGTGAACCAAATGCATTGTTGTAAACCAACAAATATTCCTTTGACATTTTCAAAATCAAAACAATTTAAAGTTTTCAAAAGCTTTGTCGTTTCCACTATTTTAATGTTTTTATCTTATCAAGAATAAAAGCGACATTAAGTAGAATAAGAAGAAAAAAACAAAAGAAACGGATAAAGCAATGCTCAATTGAACAATTTTATTTGATAAGCAGAATACCTCATACACGGTACATGAATATCTAAATCTCTCTAAGAGGAGATTACAGAGAAAGAAATCAAGTGAATGGAAATGACAACTTTAAACTAAATTTCCATTGAAATACAACTTTTCTATTTTCCCCTATATCCTCTAGTCCTCATTACTTTGCTTATGGAGATGGTGATTGGATTATTCCCTTCAATATGAGCTCTATTGCAGTGTTGACTTGTGTTGCTGCAGTATTATGCCTTTGGATATTCCCTAACTTTTACGTGAACTGCTCCTAAGAGTTTCAGTTCACTGGGATATATTACCCTTTTTTCCTCAACCTTCCCTTTCAGGTTTTCGACTTATCAGGCTTAACTTTTTGTTTATCCCTAATTTTTTCCTAGGACGTCCTTTTGGGTTTTCAACTCACTAGGATGCTCATTTTTTGTGCCTAAGTTGCCCTTTCAGGTTTTCAACTTAGCAAGCTTTTATTATCCATCTATTTTTATTAGGCATAATACTTTATGATTGCATCAGAATTGACGGGGTGTGTCAACTCTTCTCCATCCATGTTCCTGAGAACTAAAGCCCCACCAGAGAAAGCTTTCTTCACCATAAATGATCCTTCATAGTTGGGAATCCACTTGCTACGTGAATCCTTTTAGAGGGAGATTATCTTTTTCAACACCAGTTCACCTATACTGAAATCTCGAGGTCAAACCTTCTTGTCGAATACCCGCTTGAGCCTCTTCTGATATAACTGACCATGACATAGTATCATCATCCTCTTTTCTTCGATTAGATTGAGCTGATCAAACCTGGTTTGATTCCATTCTTCCTCCTCTAACTGTGTTTCCATCAAGGCTCTCAACGAAGGGATCTCAACTTCTATTGGTACCACAACCTCCCTGCCATAGACTAAAGAGAAAGGGGCTGCCCCTGTTGAAGTGCGAACAGTTGTTCGATATCCGTGTAAAGCAAAAGGTAGATGTTTAATCTTCTTGATATTATTATTAGCTACCTTTATAACGTTGTTCATATTTGGCCTATAAGGTGATGAGTTAAGATGTTTAATCTTGAAATTTTGACCCAACTCCTTCATCATCTTATTATTCATATTTGATCCATTATCAGTGATAATCTTACTAGGAGTTCCGTAATGAAAAATTATCTCTTTCTTGATAAATGAGGTGACTACTTGCCTCATCACGTTTTCATAAGAAGCAACTTCTACCCACTTGGTGAAGTAGTCAAAGGCAACCACAATGAATCGATGTCCATTTGTAGCTTTTGGTTCAATCATACCGATCATGTCTATGCCCTACATTGAGAATGGTCGTTGAGCAGATAAGATGTTCAGAGGAGTAGGTGGCATGCGCACCTTGCCAGCATAAATTTGACACTTGTGGCACTTCTTGGAAATGGTAAAAGTCTGATTCCATCATCAACCAATAGTAACCATCTATAAGTATTTTTTTCGCCATTGCATATCCGTTTGCATGAATGCCGAAATAACCTTCATGGATCTCTTTGATGAGTAGGTCTCCTTCGTGTCTATCCACGCATCTGAGCAGAACCAAGTCAAAGTTTCTTTTGTATAACACACAACCATTTAGAAATAAATTTGTTGATAACTTCCTCAAGGTTTTCTCGTATGTGATAGAGATGTCTTTTGGATACTCGTGCTTCTTAAGATAACGCTTGATGTCACAAAACCATGGCTTGCCATCGGTTTCTGCTTCAACTGCTAAGCGATATGCTGGCTCATCTAGATGTTGAATTGAAATAGAAGGTGCCTCGTTATCGTGGCGAGAAAAAAATGAGATTAAGCTATTGATTAACTTAATTTAGAAAAGCAAGAGTCGCCACCAAACTTTATTTTTATCAAAGGGAATGGGAAAAAGATCGAACAAAACCCACAAAAGATAAAACAAAAGAGAAATCTGGATATGAGGGTTAGTTATGCAAGGGGAAGGTATTATCACCCCTCACATCTATGGTACTCCATAGGAACCACTTGCAAATCTGTGTTTATAAAAAAAGTTGGGTTGTTTGTTGATTGATTTTAATTTGAAAAGACATTTTGTCATATTCTAGTGGAAAACACAACTTACTACCCACAAGTATGAGGAAATGAGCATTTGCATCATCTTGATATGGAGAACTTTTACTTGGACTTTCTCACAAGCACATCTCAACATTCAAGTGGAAATGTCAATCATCTCAACATATTGTAGAAGTATAATAGTTTGCATCACTACAAGAATAAACTAACCAATCTTTCCAAAAAAAGGCTCTTAAAGGAAAGTGAACAAAGGCACAAAAAGAAGTTTGGTGATGGTTTGTTTGTTTCAGAATTTTTGAAAAACAGTTTAAGTATGCTTAATTATTTTAGCATTTATTGAGAAAAAGATTTTCTGGATCACTTGACAAAGTCAAGGTTTATTAAGAAAAGGTGGTGAAGTTTTGAAAACAAGAGGTTTTTGAAATATGGAGAAGTATTGAAAATTGAAGAAGTGGGAAGGAGATTGTAAGGTAGCCTAAGAGAAAGCCTTTGTGTGTGCAAGTGTACTAACCACAAGATGGAGCAAGCATTTGACATTGGTCAAAACAAGCATTCATTTCCCTTCGGATTGAGCCAGAAGATGAATAAGCACATAAGCAGATGAATATCTAAAGATCCAGATGATCAACAAAGCCACAAAGTCATAAAGAAACATCCAAGTCTTGAATTGAAGATCAAAGGGTCCAGAGGGATCACAAGGTCTCAGATGAATCACAAAGTATCAGATATACTCTAAGCAAGGGAAATCACTAAGTTTTAAGGTCCAAAGTCCCGAATAATCCTCAAGCGAGGGATAGTAACACAAATTCCATAAGCTTAGGTTAAAGCTTTTTAGGGTTTTAGCCATTTTATCATTTTTTTTGTTCTTTTGAAATAAGAAAGCAATAAAAGCATAAAGTAAAAGGCAAGAATGCAAATGACATGAATGTAAATGACATAAATGAAAACATCATAAATGTAAAGTTAAGTGTTAGGTGTTAGATGTTAGAAGGCAAATTCAAATTCAAGTCATCACATTGGGATCAATCTATCAACAACTCAAAGGACTCAAACATATGCTACACCAAGTGATAAACTATCATTAACTCAAAATGTCAAAAATATGATCAAATGATCATCTATCAATATATTGAATTTGAGAAGATTTAATTAACTAAGGGACTATCTATCAATGATTTGAAATGTTGAAGATCTCATCAATCAAGCAATCACTCAAGCAAAGTCAAAAGAATGACAAAAATTGAAAACATAAAATAAAAAGGACTAAAAATGATTTAAAATGGGAAATTAAAGAGAAAATTAAAATCAAGCACCAACACATTAAAGAAATGGTTGAGAAAATTAGAGAAAGTCAAGAAAAATACAAGTAAATAAATCTCAAAAGGTAGATATCAAAATGTTTAAAAATGATAAAAAAATAAGATTGAAAATGAAAATTAAATGGAAAATAGGAGAGAATCTCAATTAAATGCAAAAATTGTTTTTAAAATTATGCAAAAATATATATGTGATGCAGAATATGTTTGTGCAATTTCTGTAAAAAAATGGATCAAAATGAATTAAAAATTAATTAAAATAAAATCAGAAAAGAAAAAGAAAATAAAATGAAAAAAAATGTTTGAATTAGGGTGCCAACGGCTAGTTTATTTGAAAAAAAAAGCGTGCATTTCCACTTCTTCTTCAACCTTGGTTCGATTTCTGCAAATCATGAACTAGGTGTTTTTAGCATGAATCAAGCAAGGATTTAGCATCAACATTCATCATCGTCTATGTCTCTTTGCTTCAAAGCCATTGATTGGATTTGAGAAAAAGAGAATTTACTCAAGAACACTAAGAACCCTAGTTCTTCGAAGTAAAATAAAATGATAAATACAAAGAATAAATTCAAGGTAGTTAAGGGCTTTTGATCAGTGAATCAAGACGAACATACTGGTAACTCGTTTTCTCAGAAATTTAACTCGTATCTACCTTTCTAGTTGAAGCTTCAGAGGACAACAATGGTGGATTTGGAAGTTAGGTTCCAAGGAGTTTCAAACTACGACAATGCTTCAGTTTGCTTTAGAAGGTGTCGATGAGTAATTATGGGTGAAGAAACGAAGCTAAAAGAGCTTGAATCAAAGAAATGGTTAACTGGTTTTTAAGGTATCGGGTCTTTGGCTATCCAAGATTGGAAATGAAGGTAAATTATTCCTTTATTTATAGGGAATGAAGTGAGGTCATAATACGTGTGAAATGGAGGCACATTCATGTGAATTAGTTCCAAACTTTGATGATTTCCCAAGCGTGTGAGAGTGAGGGAGAAAGGCAAAAAATTAGCACTTGAAACCAGTCATTTTGTGTTTGTTCAGATGTGTTATAGGTCCTCAAATGAGTTGCACATGTACATGTGGTCCCAGATCAAAAATGGCATGAAATTCGTGACCTAAAAGTTGCACAAGAAACACAGTTTGAGGTACCATGTTGGAGCTTAGACCAAATGAATTTCACTCGTGCATTTTGAGATATTCTTTGTGCCAAATGATCTCCTCATGGTGAAGAATCAAATATAAAAAGAATCAAATCAAAAGGATACTTGTGGATAAAATGGCATGGATGGAAAGTTGGGATCGTGACCCGAAATTCTAGGTAAGGCATTAGGTTGACCAAGTCTTGGGCCTACTTTTGTGCACACATGGGCATCTTGGAAAATTCCAAAATTGATTGACTTAGAGGCATAATTGATGTTTGACCCTTGAAGAAAAGTTGTAGAGGAGTTCAATTTTGACATTTGGCTCAAAGTAGATTCTAAAAATGTTGAGAAAGGAGAGAGTTATGCTATTTAGACCAAGTGACACATCATGCTTCATTTTAGGTCAACCAAACATGTACCAACTTGTGATTTCTTTCCATTTCTTTCATCCTAAGGCCCAATGATGAACACATAAATACCAAATGAAGGAAACTTGATTTTCCCTTGAATAATCTTGATAATTGCTTGGGAATTGGATGGAGATGGCATGAAAATAAACACACGAACCATACTTGAATCGAATTTGAAAATAATGAACCAAAATTGAACTTCTCTTGATCAAATGATGTTGAATGAAGCTTTCCATGAATGTGACCTAAGATTATAGCTCAGGCCTTAAATTAAAATCTCTTGTGTACCACTTGTTGACCAAACTTTCATCTTGGGAATCAAAACCATAATTTAGAAACCAAACTTGATCCTTTGATTGCAAGTCCCTACCTTGTACAATAAGATAAAGGAAACAACACATATTTATGTATTTTGAATAAGGTTAGCAAAGTTAGAAAGCAAGCAAGCAAAAAGGTAAAAGAAAACACAAAGGGTGCTTGATGATCTCCCACAAAGGAAAACCGAAAGAGGTGAAGGTTAGAAGGAAACCATGCTTGTGATATTGGTTAAAATGAAAATGATGTGATATTGGAATGTTAGGGGTAAAATTTGGGTATGACAGCTGCCCATATTTAAGTTTCTTCTATCCAGAGATATGAAGATTGGAATATCCATATCGACAGGATTGAAGAGACTTAAATACATAAGACCTGATTTATAACCCTAAGATTTCGCATGATGCTTATGATATGAATGCAAATGCTCGGACTCCGCGAGGAAGACGCTGCGGGAGACACACTCTGCGCAAACAAACTACAAATCTGATACTACTAGAGAAAATTTTGAAGGGAGTATGACAGGGAGGAAAAACTCACTAGGGAACAACATAAAACCCAGAAGGCTTATGCTAAGGAGAAAATTAAAGTACAACCATAAGCGAAATAGATAGCAAACGGCAATGGAAGAATCCACTAAGGAACATGCAACAAGGAAAAAATACCAAACTTACTAGGGGATAAACCCTGAGTAAACAGTTGAAAAAGGAATTACTACTAACTCATATTTGAAGGCAGTAAACAAGATTTAAGCATCCTGCTAGCTCATAGAGGAAGGCAGTGACAAGACTTGAACTGATAACAAGCTTCCCATAACTTCCGCTCTTCAATCTGGAACGAGTCTCAGCTTCTTCTTTAACCAAGTCTTCCACCTAGAAAGGGTAACAAACTTCCCATTACTTATGGTCTTCAACCTGGAATGGGTATCAACTTCTTCTTTAACCAAGTCTTCCACTTGGAAAGGGTAACAGACTTCCCATGACTTCTGGTCTTCAACCTGGAACGAGTCTTAGTTTCTTCTTTAACCAAATCTTCCACTTGGAAAGAGTAACAAACCTCCCATGACTACCGGTCTTCAACATGGAACGGGTGTCAGATACTAGAGATTTATGTTTTAACTCTGATCAGGGATCATAACAGGCCTCTCAAATAAAGAGACAACCACCTGTTAAAAAACGAGCACGTGTTAACCTTGATCTGTTGAGTCACAATAAGCTTCTCTGTCGGGAATTCACTGAAGAGGTTTCCACTTATTGTAGAGATAAAGATTGATATTTTAGGAACAAACAAGCTTCTCAAATAAAGAGACTTCCACATGCCGTTGAACAAAATCTCAGGGAGATTGCCGAAGTGATACTTGTTGGAGAATTAGATCCTTAATTTATTGAACAAGTCTTCTCTGCCGAGGAAAATAGGATCCAAAAGGTGTAAAACACGCTTTCTTCGTCATCTATGTTTCCAACCTGAAAAAGTCAAAAAAAATGTTGTAGGGTACCAAAGTTCAATCCAGGCACAAACTGGAGAGAAGCGGTCAAACAAGACTCTACCCGACGAGGAATGAACTCGACTGAGGATTTGTTCCGTCCAGACAAATGAGTTGGGGGGGGGGGGGAAACTAAAATACAATTATTGCCATGAGGCACAAACTCGATGGGGAAATAGATGATAAACTTTCTTTTAGGGGGAAAGTATAAACATAAAAATTGATTAGAGACATTAAGGACATGCATATGAGCATAAATCTACCTCCGACCATGCATGGCAATGATTTATGGATGCCAAAATGCATGCAGTGTTATGCTTATGCTGACAAAATACACACTAAGTAAATTGGGAGACCGAAGTAATCAATCAACTGGATACTCGGCCAAATATCAACTAGATGAAGACTTTTCCAAAGAGCTTGTCTTTTGCCTCCTCTTCCAGGACAAAAGATCCTCCGTTGGGGATAAATATCAACTGGGGAAACTTGAAATAAAAATATTCAAGAATCAAAATCTCTTTGAGGGCGGAGAAACTTTTTTTGGCTTCGTTATGGGAGAATCCAAAATCGTCATTGCAACAACAAGACTGGCTGGAGGAAATCCTCTATCTGACAACAAATCCATTGGAGAAAACAAGATTATCAAAACAAGGTAAATCTACATGAACTGTTATACTAGGGAATCTGAGTTCCATAATTTAAGACTTGATCAATCTTGAACAACCGCCGATGTTCCTTTTAGTGTTTTTCAAAAATCAAAGAAAAATGTTTTGTAATTTCAAAAACATGTTAATTATTTAACCTTTGTTTCAAAAAATTATTATCGAAAATAAATGACGTTTTGCAAAAGAAACAAATATATAAGAATTGAAATTAATTGGAAAAAAGTCAGGATTTTTTTGATAGAATGGTTGTCCACAAAAGGCGTGCCTTCATGGATCATTACAAAGTTTGGAAAATGGTAAATGGAAAGGTTAAATTGAAATACAATGACCACTGTTCTCCCTAACAACTTTGAACTCCTATAATTAAGCTTATGTTGAGAGAGATTGAACTAAGACTTCCTGATCAATGATGTTGCTGCTTCAAGTGACAAGCCTTGCCTGATGCAGTTACTTGCCATAAAATCCCTAACTTTTTCCTAGATTGCCTTTTCGGGTTTTCAATCTACCAAGATGAATTATTTCTGTTTATGTCTCTAATTTTTTCCTGGACCGCCCTTTCGGGTTTTCAGCCCACCGAGACACTCATTTTTGCCTAAGTCTCCCTTTCGGGTTTTTAACTTAGCGAGTTGTTCTTTTGATTATTTAGGCGAAGTATTTCTTGACTACATCGGCATTCACCGGACTGTGGAGCTCCTCACCATTCATAGTTGTAAGAACCAATGCATCTCCAGAGAAGACTTTCTTGACAAGAAATAGGCCTTCGTAATTGGGAGTCCACTTGCCTCGGGAATGATTGTGGGGAAGCAAGATCTTTTTGAGCACGAGGTCACCTTCTCTAAATTCATGAGGACGAACCTTCTTATCAAACACATTCTTCACCCTCTTTTGGTACAATCGACCATGACATTAAGGCTATCATCCTTTTTACTTCAATTAAACTTAACTGATCATATCTGTTTTGACACCATTCGACATTTGTCAACTTGGCTTCTATCAAAACCCACATTGATATGATCTCAACTTCTATTGGGAGCACTACTTCCATGCCATAGACTAAAGATAAAGGGGTTTCCCCTATTGAAGTGCGGAGGACTCCCGGGTATCCATGCAAAGCAAAAGGAAGCATTTCATACCAATCTTTGTAGGTTACAACTTGTAGGTGTTTAATTGGCTGCATTGTATGGTAAAACACTAGCTGGATTCTAATGTCTTGACTGATGTCATGACATGCTGTGGAGATGTTTGTTTGACTGCATTGTATGTTAGAATATCTAGCTGTACTCTGATGTCTTGGCTGATGTCATGACATACTTGAGTAGTATACTGCAGGTTTAGCTAATACATGATTTATTGAATGTCAAACTGGATGTTATGACATTCATCCCTATCAGCAGATACTGAGGAATAGAACAGTTGGTGTTCTGCTATAACTCAGTATGTATTCTCAGTCTGTTTATCAAGGAAATAACAGACCTGGCATAAGGCCTACTGACTGAATGTCAAACTGGATGTTATGACATTCTTCATTGACAACATATACTGAAAAATAGGCAGATTGGTTTTCTGCTACATTTCAGTTTGCAGCTCAGTCTGCTTATCAAGAGGATAACAGACCTGATGTAAGGCTCTATGTGTGAATGTCAAATTGGATGCTTTGACATTTATTAATGTATGCTGATACTGAAGTATAGACAGATTGGTTCTGTACAGTACAACAAATTTGTACAGTCTGTTTTCAGGAAAAACAAACTTAGCATATGGTCCTTGATTTGGATGTCAAACTGAATGTTGTGACATTCATTCCTGACAGCGTATGCTATATTTTAGGTTGTTTAGTTTTTCTGTTTCAGCATTTTTCTCAGGCTATTCTTCAGGGATTCAACAGCTGAGAGAAAATCCAGGAAACCAACAACCAAGCTACAATTAATGAACCTAACAAATAGCTTATTTGTTAGTAACCTAGTTTTGGAATTTAGGTTAACTCGCTTGACCTTAAATTCAGGAAATACAAGTACAAGGCCCAAGTGCTGCAATATAAAAGGATGGCAATCCTTCTTTCAGAAATGGGATTTGAGGCGTGAAGATTTAGTGTGTCCATCATACTTCACTGCTGTATTTTTGTGAGTCTTGTATTAGACGTATCTTGTAAGCCAAGCTATTATCACATAGATGATTACATTGGTATAGGGTGTTCATTGAGTTGTAAGTGTTGTGTCACTCTAAGCTTTTAAGCGTGAGTGCTGTGTATCTTGATTAAAGCTGTTAAGCACAATCAAGAGTTGTTTGAAGTGTGACTTCATAATTGTCTTTAATATTGATTAAAGGTAGTAATCACTGAGGTGATTGAGGGGGAGTGAGTAGGAACTCTGATCTTAGTGTAAGATTGAAATTGCATTGGGTAGGTATTAAGTGATAGGGTTAAACTGTTGGTTTAAGGTCTGAATTAATACTACTAATAGTGGATTTCCTCCCTGGCTTGGTAGCCCCTAGACGTAGGTCATGTTGGACCGAACTGGGTAAACAATTACTTGTGTTATTTACTGCACTTACATTTTAAGTTCTGCATAATTCTTGTCTGCGCAGAATTGGATGTCATAACAACCGTTGTGACATCGGAAGTCTGTTAACTAGAATTTCAATTGGTATCAGAGCAGACACCCTACCTGTTAATTTTTGGGTGAGATCTAGGGAAGTTACTTTCTAGTACCATGGACAAGGATATAGGACACTCAAATAGACCACCCATGTTGGATGGCTCTAACTATGATGACTGGAAGCCTCGTATGATAGCCTTCTTAAGGTCTCTAGATAGCAAAGTCTGGAGAGCTGTCAACAAAGGATGGGAACATCCAACGAAGACAGGTGAAGATAGAGTCAGTGTGCAAATTCCTGAAGAAGAGTGGGACAAGGAGCAAGAGGCATTAGCCCTTGGAAATTCTAAGGCCTTGAATGCATTGTTCAATGGAATCAGTAAGAACATCTTCAGGTTGGTGCACCACTGTGAGCTGGCTAAGGAAGTTTGGGATACCCTCAAGATAACTCATGAAGGTACCTCCAAGGTGAAGATGTCCAAACTTCAGATGCTGACCACCAAGTTTGAAAATCTGAGGATGAAAGAGGATGAGACTATTCATGACTTTCACATGAATATTCTTGAGATTGCAAACACCTCTTGTGGCCTAGGTGAGAAAATGGCTGAAGAGAAACTTATAAGAAAGATTCTCAGGTCTTTACCTAAGAGATTTGCTATGAAGGTCACAACCATAAAAGAGGCTCAAGATATCAGCAATATGAAGGTGGATGAGCTCATTGGTTCTCTCCAAACCTTTAAAATGGGCTTATGTGAGGATGCTGAAAAGAAGAACAAAAGCATAGCTTTTGTATCAAATACTGAAGAGAATTCAGAAGAAGGAAACATTGGAGGAAATGAAAGAATTTCAGAAGCCATAGCCATGCTTGGAAGACAGTTCAACAAGTTCATAAAGAAAGTTGATCAGTAGGGTAGACCTAATGTCAAGGGAAGGTCACTCAAGGCAAGGGAATCCAGTGTCATGGATGTGAAGGGTATGGTCATATTAAAGCTGAATGCCCTACCTTTCTCAAGATGCAAAAGAAAGGGCTATTTGTCACCTGGTCAGAAGGAGACTCTGAGAGTGAATCTGAAGAAGAATCTGCCAAACATGTCACTGCTCTGACCAGTGTCTGTGCCTCAGATGATGACTCAAGCGGAGATGAGCTTACCTTGGATGAACTTGTTGCTTCATATAAAGAACTATGTGTTAAAAGTGCAGAAGTGTGTATCCAAGGAGAAAAGCAGAAGAAACTCATTAAAGAGCTGGAAGCTGAGAAACAGAAGCAGCTGAAAGTCATAGATGGTCTGAATCGTGAGATATCTTTGCTGACATCTAAGCTAGAACAAATGACTAAATCCATCAGAATGTTGAATAAAGGAACTGACACCTTGGAAGAGATTCTAAAGGTGGGACAGAAGTCAGGAACCATGTCTGGTTTAGGCTTTGCTAAGAAATCGTTAACTGAACTCAAAAGAGCTAAGGCTGAAGTTCAGAAATTCAAGCAGAAGTCACAACCGATGTCTCAACATCAGGGAACCAGAATGAGTAATCATCAGAAGAAGAAATTTCAGAGATGGAGATGCCATTACTGTGGTAGATTTGGTCACATAAAACCCTTCTGCTACAGGCTGCATGGTTATCCTAACCAGGCTACTCTAGTCAGACCTAAGCAGAAGGCTTCTAAGCATAATGCCCCCATTAAGAAACAAAAATGGGCTGCAAATCAGACACCTCAAGTCAGACCTAAGTAGCAGGCATCTAAGCTTAATCTCCCCAGTGAGAATCAACAATGTGTTGCTAAACTAGATCACACATCTCCAAGGGCATCTACCAGACAAGACTAGTACTTTGATAGTGGCTGCTCAAGACATATGACTGGGATAAGCAACCTATTTGTGGATCTACAACCCCATGCCTCCAGGTATGTGACATTTGGTGATGGAGCTAAAGGAGAAGTCAAGGGTGTTGGTAAGCTGGAGTGTCCTGGAGTTCCAAAACTGAGTAATGTGCTGTTAGTAAAAGGACGAACTACTAATCTCATCAGCATAAGCCAGCTATGTGACCAAGGATTCAATGTGAAATTCACTAGGGAAGGATGTGTGGTGTTGAATGGTTGCAATCAGGAAGTAATGAGAGGATCCAGATCCAAAGATAACTGTTATCTATGGGAATCTAAAGACTCACTCCACTCCTCCAAGTGCCCCTTAGCCAAGGGAGAGCTGGAAGTGAAGCTGGGACATGGAAGACTTGGACAACTTCATTTAAAAGGAATGAAGAAGATCATATCCAAGGGAGCAATTAGAGGAATCCCAAATCTGCCTGTGGATAAAAGAACAGACTGTGGAAAATGTCTGATTGAAAGCTGTGAGTCATTGTCACTTATTGGTCATCATACAAATGGTGCAGTAGCAAGAGATAAACAGATGTGTGAATCTTTGTCGTCTGCAGAAACTAAGTACCTAGCTTCTGGTAGCAGGTGGACATCAGTGGTATGGATGAACCTGATGCAGACTGAGTACAATGTCACTCAGAATGTCATGACATTGGATGCTACTCAGATTGACAATGGTAGGGGCAAAGAGGGAATGTGCTCTTCTGAGAAATTGTAGCAACTAATGATGTTAGTTAGCTATTGTTTAGTAAGTCAACTTATTAAACAATTAAGAGTGCACTCTGAGTGGTCAACAATTAATAGACATTACTCGTGCAACAAGCGTTCCCTATTCCATCGCTTCAACTTTCAGTCTTGCAAACCCTCTCCCAAAGAAACTGTTCAACTCTCCTTCGAGATATTCAGCATGGCAGACCAATCTGATTCCACCTCCTACACGACCCTGTCCGATTCCCCCAGCACTGAGTCGTGAAACCCTAACCGGGAGGACTCTTCTGCTAACGCTGAAACTTCTTCTCATGCAAGAAGACCGAAAGAAACGGTCTCCGGATTCTCCTCAGCAATCGCTCTTGAAGAACCAACCAGGGAAGGCTCGAGGTATGTGCATAATGCCATTGCATCTATTGTCACGAAGATACTATCTGGTGATCAGAATGTTCCTGGGGTTTCCGTTCCCTTGAACACTATCATACCTGATAGAGTTGCATGTCAAGAAAACGCAGTTGTCTTAAGAAAGAATGTTTCTGACGATGCTGAGCAACCTGATGCTCATGAGGGTTCAAGGATTGAAAAACCCTTAGACAATGTGGGAGGTGAGAAAGTCCGTGTCACTCAAGATGTCAGTGACAACCCTAATGCTAACACAGTGTACCTGGAAGAGTTCTCTGATAATGAACTATTGACCTCAGTTGTCCCTAGCATAGCAAAAAGGGTTAGGACTAGGATGGAGAGAAAGACTGTGGTGCAGAGGTCCCCAACTAGGGAGGTTGATGTGACAACTTCTCCCAAGCAAAAGGTGCCAGAGAGTCCCCTCAAAAGGAAAGGACATGGACCTGCAAAAGCTTGGAGCAAAGAGATGCCCAAGAAAATAAAGACCAAGGTTGTTGTGGTGGAGTCTGATTCAGATGTCCCCTGTGATGTCACATCATCCCTATCTAAGAAGAAGCCAACCACTAGCAAGCTGGCGGCTAGTGTTCCAGAGGTACCTATTAACAATGTGTCATTTCATTTTGCCTCTAGTGTGAACAGGTGGAAGTATGTCTATCACAAGAGGCTAGCCTTGGAGAGGGAACTGGCTCAGAACACCTTGGAGTGTAAGGAGATTGTGGACCTTATTAAAGAGGCAGGGCTAATGAGAACTGTGACTCAACTTCCAAAGTGCTATAAGACCTTGGTGAAGGAGTTCATTGTCAATGTGTCTGAGGAATGTGCAGATGGGAAGTCTAGAGAATTCAGAAAGGTCTATGTGCGTGGCAAGTGTGTGACCTTCTCTCCCTCAGTAATCAATCTGTATTTGGGAAGAGCTGATGTAGTGCAACCAGAGCTTGAAGTGACTGACAACAGAATCTGTCAAGTCATCACTGCAAATCAAGTTCGGAAGTGGCCTCTTAAAGGGAAGCTGGTGGC
This sequence comes from Lathyrus oleraceus, assembly GCF_024323335.1. Lineage (NCBI taxonomy): Eukaryota > Viridiplantae > Streptophyta > Magnoliopsida > Fabales > Fabaceae > Lathyrus > Lathyrus oleraceus. Next base: position 475,770,413 of record NC_066583.1, on the reverse strand, counting down.
CAGCCAACTCAGTGTGAAGTATGCCATGCTACACAAAGTTGGAGCTGCCAACTGGGTGCCCACAAATCACAAGTCAACTGTGTCTGTGATGCTTGGAAAGTTCATCTATGATGTTGGAACCAAGGCAAAGTTTGACTATGGTACCTACATCTTTGATCAGACCATGAAACATGCTGGGAGTTTCAGTGTGAAGGGACCTATAGCCTTTCCTTCTCTCATATGTGGCATTGTGCTGAATCAATTCCCAAACATCTTGACAAACAATGACTTTGTGAAAAGAAGAGAGAGTCCATTGGCCTTCAACTACAAACTGTTCATAGGTAAGCATGTCCCTGACATTGTCATGACATCTGGAGAAACATCCAATGTTGGCAACCAACCAGATAAAGCTGCTGTCATTGTTGTGCTCAGAGAGACTTGCAAAGAGCTGGAGGTTAGGAAGCTCGCCCTGGAAAAGCTGATTTTTCAATTGGAGATGTCTGCTGAGGATACAGATGGAGCTGCAAGGCAAAGCTCAGAGGGTAAGGAGGAGGCCAGTTCTGATGATGGCACTAATGATGAGGCTGATGAATATATCAAGTCTATAATTCTGTCATTTATGTGTAATTTTGTTTATGTTATGTTGGTCTGTAATTTAAAGTGTTGCTTTGGCAACATTTTTGACAAAAAGGGGGAGTAACACCTGTGATGCCCCCAGGACAACAAAGTGTTTTGTTAAAACAGATATTAGATATTCAAGACAGATTCAAGATCCTCTACTCTGCAGCTGATGTTCCACTTCTATGAGTGTGAGTATGTATGTGTGTGCTGCAATTAGAAGTTTTTATTTAACTTCTGTATGTGTGCTGTTTTGTGAAGTTTTTATTTAACTTCCATGTGTGTGAGTGTGCTGCCACTCTGAGTGTATTAGCTAGGTTAATTTCCTACTAGATGTGAGATTTCCGCTGCTATGGACTCTGTTGTGAGACCAAAGTGTTTTAGCCAAAAATTTGCCAAAGGGGGAGTTTGTAGGTGTTTAATTGGCTGCATTGTATGGTAAAACACTAGCTGGATTCTAATGTCTTGACTGATGTCATGACATGCTGTGGAGATGTTTGTTTGACTGCATTGTATGTTAGAATATCTAGTTGTACTCTGATGTCTTGGTTGATGTCATGACATACTTGAGTAGTATACTGCAGATTTAGCTAATACAGGATTTATTGAATATCAAACTAGATGTTATGACATTCATCCCTGTCAGCAGATACTGAGGAATAGAACAGTTGGTGTTCTGCTATAACTCAGTATGTATTCTCAGTCTGTTTATCAAGGAAATAACAGACCTGGCATAAGGCCTACTGACTGAATGTCAAACTGGATGTTATGACATTCTTCATTGACAGCATATACTGAAAAATAGGCAAATTGGTTTTCTGCTACATTTCAGTTTGCAGCTCAGTCTACTTATCAAGAGGGTAACAGACCTGATGTAAGGCTCTATGTGTGAATGTCAAATTGGATGCTTTGACATTTATTAATGTATGCTGATACTGAAGTATAGACAAATTGGTTTTGTACAGTACAACAACTTTGTACAGTCTGTTTTCAGGAAAAACAAACTTAGCATATGGTCCTTGATTTGGATGTCAAACTGAATGTTGTGACATTCATTCCTGACAGCGTATGCTATATTGTAGGTTGTTTAGTTTTTCTGTTTCAGCATTTTTCTCAGGCTATTCTTCAGGGATTCAACAGCTGAGAGAAAATCCAGGAAACCAACAACCAAGCTACAATTAATGAACCTAACAAATAACCTATTTGTTAGTAACCTAGTTGTGGAATTTAGGTTAACTCGCTTGACCTTAAATTCAGGAAATACAAGTATAAGGCCCAAGTGCTGCAATATAAAAGGATGGAAATCCTTCTTTCAGAACTGGGATTTGAGGCGTGAAGATTTAGTGTGTCCATCATACTTCACTGCTGTATTTTTGTGAGTCTTGTATTAGACGTATCTTGTAAGCCAAGCTATTATCACATAGATGATTGCATTGGTATAGGGTGTTCATTGAGTTGTAAGTGTTGTGTCACTTTAAGCTTGTAAGCGTGAGTGCTGTGTATCTTGATTAAAGCTGTTAAGCACAATCAAGAGTTGTTTGAAGTGTGACTTCATAATTGTCTTTAATATTGATTAAAGGTAGTAATCACTGAGGTGATTGAGGGGGAGTGAGTAGGAACTCTGATCTTAGTGTAAGATTGAAATTGCATTGGGTAGGTATTAAGTGATAGGGTTAAACAATTGGTTTAAGGTCTGAATTAATACTACTAATAGTGGATTTCCTCCCTGGCTTGGTAGCCCCCAGACGTAGGTCATGTTGGACCGAACTGGGTAAACAATTACTTGTGTTATTTACTGCACTTACATTTTAAGTTCTGCATAATTCTTGTCTGGGCAGAAGTGGATGTCATAACAACCCTTGTGACATCGGAAGTCTGTTAACTAGAATTTCACAACTACCTTCTGCAGGATTTTCTTGATATTCTTATTTTCCGCTTCAACAACCCCGTTTATCTTGGGTTTGTAAGGTGAAGAATTGTGATGCTCAATCTTGAAGTTTCCATAGAGTTCTCCCATCATCTTGTTGTTCAGGTTTGAACCATTGTCAGTAATGATCTTGCTCAGAATATAGTATCGGTAGATGATTTAATTCTTGATAAATCGAACCATCACTTGCCTAGTCACATTGGTGTATGATGTTGTTTCGACCCATTTGGTGAAGTAATCAATACCTACCAGAATGAAACGATATCCGTTTGAAGCTTTGGGCTCAATCATGCCAATCATGTCAATTCCCCACATAGAGAATGGTCACGGATATGAAATAACATTGAGTAGAGTCAGAGGTACATGCACCCTGTCCGCATAAATTTGACATTTATGACACTTCTTTACAAATTGACAGCAATCAAATTCCATTATCAACCAATAGTAATCGACCCTAAGCATCTTTTTATCCATAGAATGTCCATTGGCATGAGTAACGAAGGACCCATCATGAACTTCCTGCATTAACATGTTTGCTTCGTGTCTATCCGTGTATCTGAGCAAGACCATGTCGTAATTCCTTTTGTATAAAACATCCTCATTGAGAAAGAAGTTGTACACCAATCTTCTCAAGGTTTTCTTATCTTTACCGTATTCCCCAGCTGAGTATCCTTGACTCTAGAGGAAACACTTGATATCATGATACCATGGTTTACTGTCTACTTCCTCTTCTGTTGCAAACACATTAGCAGATCTGTCCAGACATCTGATCATAATTTTGGGTGCCTCATTATGGAAATTTACCTAATACATAGAGGGCAAGGTGGCTAAAGCATCCGACATTTGTTTCTCCTCTCGAAGTATGTGATGGAAATTGATTTTATCAAAGAAAGGCAACAAACACCTAATGTAACCTTTGTATGGAATCAAACCCGGACGACGAGTTTCCCATTCACCTTTGATCTAATTATAACTAATGCTGAATCCCCAAAGACATCAAGGATTTTAATCATGAGATCAACAACTTCTTCGAGGCCAAGGATACATGCTTCATATTCTGCCATATTACTTCTACAATAAAAAGGTATCCTTGTCGTAAAAGGAATATTAGAACCTCGAGGAGTGATTATAATTTCTCCAACTCCATGACCATATGCATTAGGAGCTCCATCAATTACCAAACCCCATCAGGATCCAGGCTCTGGTCCTTCATTAGGACCTGGTTCATCAAAACCTTTAGCTCTAATGGTCATAATATCCTCATCCGGAAAGTCAAACTGGATATGATAATAGTCTTCTCCTCGTGCTCAAGCAGTCGAGTAATTTCTTCTGGAATATCACTGTCTTCCTCACTCTTCTTTCACTTCATATATAGGGAATTCAAAGTTAGGAGAGGGCGCAGGGTCATTGTTTTCAATGGGTTTATCATTCATTAATCTGCACATGATTTATGCTTTAGTTTAGAAAATAGAACACATTTTAAAATGATATGCAAGAACTAAAATTGTTTTTTAAAAGTTTTTTTATTTATTTACCATTTTCCAGAAAAATGCAAAAAGAAAAAACATATTGGAAAACAAAACGTCTTTTATTAATGATCTTAAATTTCGAAACAAAGGGCATCAGAACAATGTCACTTTCACCTTGGCTAGAGCGAAAGGAACTATTTGAAAAAACAAAATAAATTACTTTGACAAATGAACGTCACTAGGAACATCCATAGCAGTCCAATTTTGACTAATCTCTTCATGGGTCATAAAGCAAGGCCATTATGGATCTGAATTTCCTTCACTGATGGCAACGTCTTGATATTTAGGGTGGATGAAACCAGCACTATAGAACACCTCTTGGATAGGTATGATAACAACTTCATGCTTCAACGCTCTCCTAGTTGTATAGGGGGAGAACCCTAAACTAACTTTACTCTTATTCTCGAAAGTTCAACAATCTGTCCCCAACCCTTTGCTTGACTGCTCTTCACAACCTATTCCACATATTTCAATGAAGCAATAAATTTCCCATTATTTTGAACAACATTGACTATATCAAGGGCTTGGAACTGAGTCCCAATAGCTTCCTCATTTACATCTATATATCGGAAAGAAGAAAGGTGTCTGACCAGCAAGGCATGCTCACCGTAAATGATAACCAACTTATCTTTCTTAACAAAGTTGAGTCTCTGATGAAGAGTTGATGTTACTTCCCCAACAATATGAATCCATGGTCTTCTCGATAAAAACTATACCCTGGTGTAAGACCCCAATTTTGGCCCTAAGATCCCCCATGCTATCTCATCATATGCATTAGCATTGGGATCACACCTTGGAATCCTCCTTAGCCATCCATTCATTGGGTTTGCATTGGGATACATCACCAAGCACATCTTGATTGTATCATACTTTATTTTTCATTATTTACTAACCAAAATACCAAAAATATGTCAATGTATAGTTTGTTGCTTTTGTAGGTAGTGTATGCTCACCTATGCTCTATCAAGCTCATATCTAGGGTTTGAGACCGTCAAGGAAAGGATCACAATAAAGAATTGGTTCACATTGGCTCTAAGCATCATATATGGATCCCCATGATCTTCACATGTTATTTGGATCAAGAAATCACCAAGGGTTTGGAGTTTGTTTGCCTTGGAAACCCTAATTCATCTGGGTATCTTGTGTTACTTCTTCAACAAGTTTCTTAAACAATTGATCAAATATTTCAATGGATACTTCACATTACATCATCTTAGACATATATGATCCTCCATGAGTCTCAAAAGTCAAGAGAATGTCAAGCTAGCAAGATGGTTCATGGTGGTTGACCAGAGAAAGTCAACTAGTCAAAACTGGGGTTCCCTAGACCCTATCTCCTACAATTTTTGTCATATGAAAATGATTCCAAGTGAAATTTTACTAAGAATGACATTCCAAACAACTTTCATGTTGAAGTCAAGAGCTAGTTTTGCTTGGAAAGTCATTTTTTATGATGAAAGATTATAGGTCATTTTGTATGAACCCTAGTTTGGAGGTCAACTTCCAAAGACCATAACTTTCTCAATTTTTATGAGATGAAAGCCATTAAAATTCCATGATCAAATAAAATATGTCTACTTCAACTTTTATGTTTGGAGGAAGTTCAAATTCAACTTTCAAATGCATGTGCCAAGAGGAAACATTATAGGTCATTTTGGGCCAATACCATTGAACAAGTGATTTTCCTCAACTTCTAAAATGCATAACTCCCTCATTTTGTTACCAAATTTAAGAGGTTTTCAAGAGCTACAACTTTTATGAAGGAACGTTTCTCATTTGAAGTCCATGAAAAAAGTTTTTCAAGGTGGAAGAAGTGAACATATGGCTTGGTACTTAGAAAAGTTTCAAATATGTTTGATTTTACAAACTTCCACCTCAAAATTCATCATGATCCAAGCTCCAAATGAAAAAGTGTTAAACACGAAAGTTGTTCCCCTTGATCCCACCTTTCCAAAAAGTCCAAGATCACCTCATTTGTCCAAAGCATGAAGGACTTGTGCTTGTGTGCAAATTGAAGAACCATTTAGATGGTTTCCACTTCCACTTTTCATACACGATTGCATGGCTTACCAACATGATTTCAACATGGTTTACACTCAATTTTGGACCTAATTTCATCACTTGATGGGCCTATCACACACCCATGCAAGCATGCAAAGAGAATTTCACAAAATTGCCAAATTTGGAAGTGTGTAGAAGTCAATCTCATGGTCTATAAAAAAGACCCTCATTGCTCAGAATTAAGGACCTCATGCCCAAGCTTTTGACCTGTAACCCCAAACCCTCACCATTAAAGGATAAGCTTGAAGATTTTCTTTGAAAATCGAGTTTCAAATCTCCATCTATTTTGAGATTGGAACTCCAAGGGTCCATACCTTTCATTGATCCTAATCACTTCCAACAAGCATCTAAAGCAAGGCCAAGCAAAATTGAAAGCAAGATTGTGCCGATCTAAAGCTCCATTGAAGGTGAATTTTCAGAATTTTCATCTCTTCGATTCTCCCTCAATTCTTCACCATTCTTGTTGATTTTTGGTTGTCTGAAGTCCTATCAATGTAGGCAAGAAGATTGAGGCCAGATTCGTGCTCCTGAGCATTTTTCCTTCAAATTAGTGTATTCACTTTGCATTTTCCATTTAGTTGAGGTTGAACCAGACCGGTGGTGCTCACCAGAGAAGATGAACGGAGCTAGGGCTCCGGTTGTGCGCTGGATCAATCCAGGCCATTTGATCTGTTTGAAATGTTTTAATCTCACGCGTCCAATTTTATTACCATGCCTGCAACGCGTTTGACTAAGGACCTTGTGGAATGCGCACTCATGGACATCTAATCTTCCACCTCAATTAATGAGGGAGATCAGATGGCCCTTGTTTTTTTTATTTTCTGATTTTTCCATTTAATCCTTTTATTTTGATTAATTCATATTAATTTCATTTTTAATCCAAAAAATATGAGACTTTCACCAAAAAATTTAAAATATTTTCCTCTTTCATTTTCTAAATTAAAATTATTTTTGGGATTAATTTTGATATTTTTCATGATTTAATTGTTTTTATGCATATTTTTAATTGTTTAAAAATACTTTTGACTTTTCAAAAATTATGAATTTTTTTCTCTGAGGGCCTTTGACCTTGTTTGACCTAGGATAAATCTCTTGGCCATTTATTTGGTGTGTTGGTTTTAGGTTTTTGACCAAACATAATTCAATTTAAATGCATTTTAATTTGATTTTTAATTGATTAATTGTGTAGAAATTATGTTGAGCCATTTTTATTGACTTGTGAAGTTTGACTATATGTTTGGGCCTAGGTCAAGGTTAATTTGACTTTTGTTGGATTAAAATCATTGGATTTAAGGGATTGATGAAATGTACATTTCATCTCCCGAAATGAATGAATGATTTTAATTTGATAAAAAGTCCTCTCATGACTAATTTGTGTTTGTCTCATTTTCCCTCCCTCTTCATCTTCAATCCCATTCTTTCCCATACCTTCCCTTGACCAATGAAGTCTCAATATCCTAAGGATAATTGGTTCATCAATAACTTTGTGTTAGATGAACCAATACAAGTATGGATGAGATAGGTCCATCCTTTGATCTTTTTTTTCTTTTTGTGTGTGGTATGTTTTAGGAGTATGGTTCATTATACCATATCTCTAACATGCATTAACACCAAAATTTCTATTCCCGACCTCAGATAGTTGTGACTTCTACATAAGTCCAATTATGATTGCTTAACATAGCGTTAAATTTGACCCTAAAGGCATAGCGTTCTAGTAAGTGAGATTGTAAGTCTCCCTTCTTTCATGGTATTGTGTGGGAACTTGGCATTTTTTCCTTCCTTTGGAAGATGCCTTGGTTCAAGGATCCATGCTTGTGAATAGAGGGTTGAGTATTCTCCAAAGAATGACTTAATCCATTGAAAAGCAAAACATTACTAACATCTAATAAACTGACATTTGACTAACTTTTATTATTCTTGCTTTTAATTTCAAGTCATTTACTTTATGCCATTTAAATTCAAGCCACTTACCATTTCATTTGTCATTTACATATCATTTAACTTGTTTATGTTTATGTCATTTTCACTTTGCTCACTTGAGCCATATATTGTGATTGTATATATTTGTTTGTGTATCTTGTTTGTGTTTGTGGTCTTAGGACCTTAAAATACTTAATAAACAACAAAATCCCTAAAAAAATGTTTGTGTGGACTGTTGGATTTGATCTGAGCTTTTGGACTTAGAATTAGGCAACATTCCCTATGCAAAAGGACTTGGCCAATGCCAGCATTTCTGAAACCAAGTTATTATGATTTGAGTTTTCATCTAATGCAAGTATTGTGATCCACACGAATTCATCTGCTACATGGTCTTGATGCAACTGTTACTTTGTACCTGTGTCTAATGCCTTATTCTGAGCCAATCAAGGAGTATGTCATCTGATACATGAGAAGAAGAAGACTATGAAGGTGCTTGCTTGATGTGGCTATCTTTATTTGATGCCTTGCTCTTAATTTTGCTACTTTCTTATTGATATTGCTTGATTTAAAGTCCAAAGGGAAAGTGGGTTTCTATATAACATTCTTGTCTGTTGGATTGCATCCCATTAGTCAAATCTTTTCAACTCTTAACTTTTAAATTTATGCTTAGGATTAGTCTCTTCATCTACTCCCACTTCTTAAATTTCAAATTCCCCCCCCCCCTTTCAAAAACTTCTTTTCTTGTGATTTCTAAACTTAGACCTTATTGCAAATTAGAAACTTTGGCCTTATGCCATCACATTTTTAAACTCTTTTCTCAATCAAACTTGTAAATGAATCTTATCATATTGACTTAAAATTTCAAAATACAAAAAGAACTAACACTCATTCAAACTTTTGGGCCCTTGGTGCATCTTTTAAATTTAAACTTTTGTTAAAAGCAATCCACTCATTTTGAAATTGTTACCACGAACTACGAGGTTTTGGTCCCTCATTTTTATGTTGGTACGTAGGCACAAGTCCGAAGGTCTTGTCAAACAAAAAAATATTATTAATGAATTCTTTTCACATCCCCACACTCTATTTTATTGCAAACATCTTTTATACCAAAAACACATACACACATAAAAAAGGGCTCCCTAGGAGTACCTAGGACACTTTGGGTGCTAACACCTTCCCTCTGTGTAACCAACCCCCTTACCTGTAATCTCTGGCATTTTATTAGTTTTGATTTGAAAACTTCTTATCTTTGGGTTTTTGTTCGTACTTTTCCCTTTTCCTTTGGAAAGAATAAAAGCGTGGTGGCGACTCTGGTTTTATTGAGGTTAAGTTTATCCATAGCTTAATGGTCACGACTTTACCGCTACACCTGGGTAGATGTCCATCACCTTAAAAGTGACTTGGAAAACTTATGGACCTATCATCATCGAGAGATCTACTTCACCAATTACTATCCTCTTAGAACCATCAAAAGCTTTGACTACCACCCCACTGTGCTTCATAGGAGTACCTTGATAATCCAATTTAGACAAAGTTGATTTTAGCATAACATTGAATGAAGAACATGTATCTCCTAAGACATTGGACAAGGAGTCCTCTCGGTGCCTTATAGATATATGCAAAGCATAATTGTGTTTCCTACCCTCTGGCGGCAGTTCTTCATCACTGAAACTCAAGACATTACAAGCTGAGATATTTCCCATCACACCATCAAATTTATCCATTATCACATCATGATCCACATAAGCTTTCTTTAGCACCTTCATCAAATATTTCCGATGAGCCTCGGAGTTCAGTAACAAATACAACATTGATATTTTTGACGGAGTCTGAAGGAGTTGATCTACCATCTTGTAATCACTTCTTCTAGTTAACCTTAGAAATTCTTCGGCATCATCATTCTTCTTAGACTCATTAGACAGGAGAACGACCACAGGTTCTTGATTAACCACAACAGGATCTTTACCATGCACTTACTTGCTAACACATAATCAACCTTTTAGAGAGGCACTAGAGCAAACATACGACCACTTCTAGTCATACCACTGGCATATGCTATATTCTAGACAGGCCGAGCCGCTTCAATCATTACCTCCTTACCATCTTCCAATATAGTAGCATTATAGCTCTAAGGAACAAATTTGTTGAATTATCAAGGGACTCAAAACACTTTCCTTGCTCTGGTAAGTGATTTCAAAAGGCTTTGGAATCTCAAACTAAGCAACAATAACAACTACTTCATCCTCTTTACACTTAGTATTGACCTGTAAAATACCCTGGTCCATCAAGCCCTGGATATCTTTCTTCATTGACGCGCATCCTCCAGGATTCTATTCGGACAACTGGAAATCCATATGGTCATCTCCGAACAAACCAACCTTGCATAACTTGGAATGCATATCATCCAAAAAAGTCTTCACCAAATTAACATCAGAAATCAAGTACTCTTCCGGACAAACTTATACCATGCTGACAGAAGGTCCACCATGTTCTGGTAGAGGATTAACTTGCACATTAGGTCTGGCATCTCGGAACTTCAACAAACCATTTGAAGAGCTTATGTACTTCTGCTTTCAAAGAGAAACAAGTTTCAAGATCATGCCCTGGTGCTCCCTGATGAAAAGCACAATGAGCCTCAGGTTTATACCATCATTTAAGTGGGTTTGGAACAACTAGTAGAGATCTAGTTTTAACCAATCCATTCTGCAACAAAGTTAGATACAATTCCGTGTAGGCCATAGGGATAAGATCAAACTGACTCTTCCTGGGAACACAAGCTTGTTGATTTTGATTAGACTATTGATTATTGTAGCGAGGTTTTCGTTACCTTTAGGTTTATTGACTAAACCAAAAGTAAACATACAATTCGAGTCGCCACCACACTTTTATTTGTCCAAAGGAAAGGCTAAAAAGCGAACAAAAGACAAGTAAGAAGTTTTTCAAATCAAAAACTAATAAAAATGTCAGAGATCCGGGTAAGGGAGTTGGTTATGAAATGGGAAGGTTTTGCGCACCCAAAACATCCTTAGTACTCTAAGGAAACCCTTTTTGCAAATATGTGTTGTAGGTTGGTATTTGTGAAAATGTTTGTACAAAATATTGGAGGGATGAGAAGAGAATAGATTAATTTACAAATTTTGTTGTATGAATGGATGAACCCATTGCCTACGTACCATCACGAAGGTAGGATCAAAACCTCGTAGTTCGGGGTAAAAAATCTCAAAGATTGGTGAATTGATTTGAACAAAAGCCTTAAGGTATTTTGTTATTAAAGGGAGAAAACTCAACCTAAACCAACAATCCACCATGTGAGGAAGGCTTCAACATACTAGTGAAGGGTTAATCCTATAATAAGCATGGAAGACTTATAATCCAATCACTAAGGATGAGGTGAGATTTACATCAACCACTATGATAACTCAAACCTATGACTAATGTTTATGAAAAGGTTTTCATAAGATGGCCATTGGAACCACAAAAGCAACTTGAAGTGAGTTATATTTACAAGTTAATTTATTTACAAAATAAAGTCAAAGTTGGGTTAAGATTTATTCACAATGAGTATTGATGAAAATGGTTTTGAAAAGTCAAAGGCATAAGGCATAGGTTTCTAGTTTGAAATAAAGTCAAAGTTTGAAGAAAAAGATTTTTGGCTTGGGTTAGAGTGAGGAGAAGAAGAGAAGGGCTAGTCCTAAAGCATACAAAGATAAGGGAGAAAGGATAAACCCTTGGAGTTCCTTTTCTTGAAGTCATAGAGATGACTCAAGATGCTCATTTCCTTTGGGACTTAGCAAACAAACAAGCAGTCACAACATTTTGAAATCAAGCTCCTAGGATCTCCATTTGGCTTGTCTCATCTTAACTTGGCTATTCATGACAATGGTCCTCTTTTCACAATCTTAAGATGGAATCCCTATCACACAAGAGCCAACATCAAAAAGTTCACAACACAATAAGGGGAATGGACAGAGAATAAGTTTGGATGAGAAGTCCTTTGAGATCAACTTTGAAATTTAGCATTCTAAAGGCATGAGGCCTAGTTGCTCTTCAACAAATTTAGCATTCTAAAGGCATGAGGCCTAGTTTCTCTTGAATTCCTTTAAGCATATGTAAGTCCTATTTCTAAGTCCCTTTTCCTTTTGCTTTTGGTTCATACAAAAACAAACATAAAACAAACACAAGATAACAATATATTTATATACAATAATTAGCTCAAATGAGCAAAAGAAAAATGACATAAACATAAAATATGTTCTCAAGTGAGCAAAAATGAAAAGCAATATGAATAAATGAGCAAGAAATAAGTGGCAATAAAAGTAAAAGGCATGAAATTAAATGCTCAAACTAAAGTTAGTAATTAGTATAGGTTATGTTAGCTTGTCATAAGACAATGTAGCGCTATGTTAAGCAATCGTAAGTGGACTAATGTAGTAGTCACACCTATCTGAGGCCGGTCAATAAGACTATAGGAAAATAACACAAGTTAGAGATCATGACTAGTAAGCCAAGCTCCATAAACTTGCCATGCCAAAACAAAAAGGGGAAAGGCCTTGTATGGACTTTAGGTTATTTGCTTGACCAAGAAGCAACCTATCTTGGACACAAAACATCTCACTTGATCATGGATCAAGTTGAGTTTGGTTTGGATCAAAGAAGGTTAAACTTCTCATTTATCAAGACCAACCATAAGACATTAACTCATTGGTCATTAATGAAAAAGAATGGGATGAAGATGAAAGGGAATGAAAAAAGAAGACAAATATTAAGTCCAATTGATCCAATGTGAATCAAATCATCATCAATCAATGTCAAACAGAAAAGAAATGAAGATAACAAGTCAACAAGTCAACCATAATTTTTTGGTATTTTTTGAATTAAAATAAAATGCCAATAAAAATAACCCAAATAAGGTCAAACCTCAAATTTAATTCAAATCAACTTCATCAAGTCCAATTAAATTCTCATAGGTCTAATATGGTTAAATAAACTTTGACAAATTTTCTCAACAATTTTGGAAATTAGAAACTATTTTAAAATAATTAAAAACAATAAAAATAACACAATATGAATTAAAATCTCAAATAAATCTCAAATCAAATAAGAAATTGATGAGACTATTTTTCATTGACTTATCATGATCCATAGGTGTTTGGAAAATATTTTTGGATTTTTCAAATATAAGAAAGTAATTTAAAATGAATTAAAACTATTAAAAACCAAATAATTCACAAAAATTTTAAATGAAGTCACAAAAATATTTAAAAATCAAAATATGAAACTAGATTTTTCAAGAAACTTTTTTGGAATTGGTCTCATATTTTTGTGATCTCAAATAATTTTTTTATGAATTTTTGAAAATAAAAGGAATTAACTGAAATTAAAATGAAAATAGAAATAATGTCGCCACAGGATCAATTTCATTAAATGACGTGGCGGGGAAAGATGGATCAGATGCAAGGGCGCATGGTGTGCTTGAGTCAAACGCGCGACATAATGCATTAAAACAAGTAAACATAATGGATGCTCAGGATTATAACGTGGAAACATGATCCAATGGTTCTGAAGATGCACACGTGGTGCTGGTGGTGGAAACCACCATCTTCTCCAGTGATCCAACAATCTCCGGCCACCAGTTGCAGAGAAATTTTTTGTAATGAAAATGAAAAACAAGGACATCAAATTGAAGCTCAAGTGATGTACATCACCACTGTATCCATGCATCTTCCTCACTCTTCCTATTTTGAGAGGAATATGAAGTGGAAGATCATGGTGTTCAAACTAAAAGTGCACGAAATGGAAAATTGAAACCACCATTGGCTTGCCTCAAGTGTGAGGACTTCAGAAAACCACACAAACAAGAGAAAACTACATTGAATTGCAAGATCTAGATCCAAAAAGTTTGAAGTTCTACCTCTGAATTGGAGCTCTTAAGGCCATGAATTCTTCAAGATCTTGATCCCTTTTTGCTCTGGAGATGTAATGGAGATGAGAGGCTAAGGAATTGAGCTTTGAAAATCAACTAATGATGTTGAATTTCAAGCTTGAAAAAGATAGAAAAAAATAGAAAATTCCTTCGGTATTGGTTTGGATTTTAGTGCTGCAGCATTTCAGTTCTCCAAAGGGTTCCAAAATGAGTGAGAATGAAGCTTTATTTATAGTTGAAGAGGGTTGTGCAACATGATTCCCTCGTGTGCATGACAATTTGAAATTTGGTGCATGGGCCTGTACAGGCGCATGTGAGGCCCAATGATGGGGGCAAATCCAAGCTGAACTCATTTGAAATGGAATTGGACGTTGTAGCGAGGTATTCGTTACCTTTAGATTTATTAACTAAATCAAAAGTAAATCATACAATTCGATTCGCCACCGCACTTCTATTTATCCAAAGGAAAGGTTAGAAAGCGAACAAAAATCGAGAATTTTTATCAAATCAAAAACTAATAAAATGTCAGAGATCGGGGTAAGGGGGTTGGTTATGCAATGGGAAGGTTTTAAGCACCCAAAACATCCTAGGTACTCCTAGGGAGCCCTTTTCACAATTGTTGTAAGGTAGGTTGGTATTTGTGAAAATTATTTGTGCACACATGATTAGGGAGATGAGAGAAGAATGTACAAATTATTTACAATTTTTGTAGGATCAAAACCTCGTAGTTCGTGGTAAAAATATCAAAAGAAGTTGGTGAATTGATTGGTCCAAAAGCCTTAAGGTCTTTTGTTATCAAAGAGAGAAAACTCAACCTAAAACCACAAATCCACCATGTGAGGAGAGCCTCATTTGATAGTGAGGGGTTAACCCTATAATAAGCATGGAAGACTTATAGTCCATCACTAAGGATATAGGTGAGCATTATATCAACCTCTAGGATAACTCAAACCTAATAGCTAATGTTTATGAAAAGCTTTGGCAATAAGAAGTGGCCATTGAAACCACAAAAACAATTGAGTGAGTTGTATTTACCAATGAAAAGTATTTACAAAGTATGGTCAATGTTGACTTAAGAATTCAATTCAA
Source organism: Lathyrus oleraceus (assembly GCF_024323335.1). Classification (NCBI taxonomy): domain Eukaryota; kingdom Viridiplantae; phylum Streptophyta; class Magnoliopsida; order Fabales; family Fabaceae; genus Lathyrus; species Lathyrus oleraceus. The sequence goes on along the minus strand of NC_066583.1, from coordinate 475,755,367 downwards.
AATAAGTGTTATGAAAATAAGTTTGGAAAGTCAAAAGCATAGTGCTTAGGTTTCTAATTTTTGAAAACAAATGTTAATGTTTGCATAAAAGTTTTGGCTTGGGTTAAAGTGGAAGGAAGAAGAAGAATGGCTAAGTCCTAAACATACAAAGATGAAGGAAGAGAAATAAAACCACAATGGAGTTCCCTTCTTGAGATCATAGTGATGATCCAAGTAGCTCCCATCCTTTAGAATAAGCAAGCAAATAAGCAAATAACTCAAGCAATCAAGCAAACAATCAAGCTCCTAGGAATCTTCCAATGGCTTTGTATCTCTCACTTTGGATGCCCATGACAATGGTTCTTCTATTTGGCTCAAGTTGGAATCCATAGCACAAGAACACACACATCAAAAATTTCTATAATACAAACAAAGGATGGACAAGAAGGAGTTTAAAAATTAGGATCCTTTCAAGTTCATCTTCAAGATTAAGCATTCTAAAGGCATGGGCCTAGTTGCTCTTTGAGTCCATTTAGCATAGGGAATGTCCTAAAGTCTAGGTCCTTTTGTCCATTTGCATTTGGTTCACAACAATCAAAACAAAATACAAGCACAATAGTATATACACAATTATGTGCTCAAGTGAGGAAAAGGAAAATTGCATTAACATAAACATGACCTCAAGTGAGCAAAGGGCAAAAGCAAATGATATAATATACAAGAATATTAAATTGCATAAAAGTAATCAAAGTGAATTAGATTTAAATCAAGGAAGGTTAAGCCCCCCATATGTCAAGGCTAACCATCAATCTTTAACTCATTGATCAAAAAGAAAAAGATGAAGAAGAAGATGAATAAGAATGTACATAAATTGAACTTCAAATGAAATAAGCAAAGTACATTTACCAAAGATGAATGGAATCAAGGTCAAACCATGGTAAACATAAGCAAATTGAAACTTAGAAGTCAAGAAACAAATAAAATATTTTTGGTATTTTTGAGAATTAAAATAATACCTGAATTAAAATAAACAATTAATGGTCAAACTTCAAATCCATTTCAAATCAACTTTGAAAAGTCCAAATGGATCATCCTAAGTTCAACAAGGTCAAACAAAGTTTGACAAAAAATTTCAGCATTTTTAGAAACTAGAAACTATTTTTAAATAATTAAAAATGGATAAAAAATAACCTAATTGAACTAAAATCTCAAATAAATCTCAAATCAATTGATAAATTGATGATAATATTTTTCATAGGTTCATCATCATTCAAAGAGGTTAAGAAAATATTTTTACATTTTTTGAATATTGGAAACTATTTTAAATGAATTAAAAATAACCAGAAAAGAGAAAATTCATAAAAAATATCAAATGACAAAATAAAAAATATTAAAAATCATTTTTAGAAACTAGGATTAAATAGGGAAATAATGCAATTGGTCCCATATTTTTTGGAATTAAAATGAAAGAGTTATGATTTTTTGAAATAAAAATGAAATAAATAAATAAAATGGATTAAATTAGAAAATAGAAAAAATCTGGTGCGTTAGATCCAATCTCATTAATTGACCTGGCACATCAAATGGTCCACATGCGCGCGCTCACCATGAGTGTAAGTCAACTGAGACACATCCAGCTTTATTAAAAGTCATAAGAATGAAAGGCTATGATTAGATCTGGAAAACACATCCAATGGCTCAGATTAAAACTGGCAAAGGGACGGTGGTGTACACCACCGTCTTCTCCGGCGAGCCCAAGGATTCCGGTGACATTTGCAGGTATGGAAAACTTAATCAAATGAAGCGATCCTCATATCATTGGAAAGCTGGGGTGATGTACATCATCCCTGTACCATTGGTTTCTCCTCTAGACTCTCATAGAAAGAGAAATCAGAGAGAGAAAATCATGGTGTTCAATCTGAACTTCATGGATTTGCAAAATTAAAGACACAATTCAAATGCCTCTTATGAGAGGACTTCAGCCAAGCCAATAAACACAAGAAACAAGCCAGAATCAATGAGTTTCGATTGAAAAAAGTTTGAGCATCAACCTTGAAAATACAGATCTATGGAGCACGATCCTTCACAGCTCTTGATTGCAGTTTTCTCTTGAGATGGAGATGGAGAAAGGCTAAGGAATTTAAGTCGAATAATCAACCAATGAAGTTGAAAATTGGATCTGAAAAATGAAAGTGAAATTGCACAATTCCTTTAGAGTGAGGTTTGGATTGATTTCTGCAGCATATGAGGCGACTTAAGGTTGATGAATTATGAAGCCAAGCATGCTTATTTATAGTGAAAGGCAATGGAAGCATGGGAATTTCATGTGCATGAATGATAAAGGCCTCCATGCATGGGCCTGTACAGGCGCATGGAGGGCCCAAATCTAATTGATTTGGCAAGCTGAAGTTATGTTAATCTGAAATGGACGTGCAAATATGATGGAATTGGAGTGTGCAATGAGTTTCCAAATGGTTTCTAAAAGTGCACATGAATCTTCCCCTCTTCGAAACTACCCCTTACCAAAATGAAACATGGCCTTGTGGGTAATGGTTGGAAAGCTCTTGACACGAGGATCAATTGTTATTTTGAACAAAACTTCATTTGGTATATGGAAATTAATGAAAATTGGTCATAAATTTCAAGGTGCAAAACATGGGCATGTCAATTTTTCCAAAATGGACCAACTTCAAGCCCTTCTGTTTTAATGATGCATGCTCCAAATGACAAAACCTTAAACATAAAAGTTGTAGAGCTTTTCAAGACAATCAATTTGGACTTAAATTTTGCATCATTTGGAGTTTTTATGAGGACGTGATGGGCACTTGAAGTTGGACTTTTTCACATTTCAATGCCTTTGGTCCAAAGTGACCTATAATGTTTTGCATTATCACATGTATTTATTTTTGGATTATGAAACTTTGTTCAACATAAAAAATTAAGTAGACATCTTAAAAGTTCCAATGCATTTGATCCCACCTCAAAATCATGAAAAATGAATGAGTTATGTCCTTGGGAAGTTGACCCAAAATTAGGGTTTCAGTCAATATGACCTATAATGTTTTGAAATGGATGATGACTTTCCAAGCTTCAAATCAATTTTTGATGAACATGAAAGTTGTTCGTATGATTCTCAAGAACATTTTTCTATCTTGGTGTTATATTCATTTGAGAAACACATTAAAAGTTAGGTCTCAGTGGATTTCAAAATAGTTAGATGAATTGACTGATCAACTTCTCAAGTCCAAACTTCAAACCTTGATGAATTGATGATTGAGGACACTCAAATAAGCTCAAATATGCATGAAATGATGAATGAAATAACTTCCCTTGATTGTATTTGATCATGGGTTGAGGTTGCTTCATGAGCAAGGTACATTTGATACACAGATGAATTAGGGTTTGCTTTGATTAAATTGACAAATTGAGATACTTGGGAGGCATATGGGAGCTTTGTGAACCATTGTCATGCTTGCTTTCACCTTCACCTGGCCAAATCAATGAGTATAGGGACCATCTAGGAGCTTTGGATCTTATGATTGCTCAAGCTACAAAACAAAAGATGTTAGTGACATATTTTTGTGCTTTTGGTTAGTAAACAAAATAAGAAAAGCAATAATATACAATTCGAGCATGCTTGATGGTCTTAAACCAACTCACACAAGTCCCACCCTAGGGTAAAGAGCCAAGATGCTATGATCCTTTAGGCAAATGCAAATGCAATGATATGATGCCATGAGGGATCTTAGGGTCAAAATTAGGGTCTTACAGATGCCCTTATTTAAGGTCATTCTAGACGGAGAAGTGAAGGTTAAAATCTTCGTCTCGACGAGGTAGAATGGGCTTAAATAATAACAAAGAGACGAATTTTGGTGCCTAAGAGACCTCATGATGCAAATGTATGTATGCAAAAGTTAATACTCTATGGGGATATATGTCCACAAAGGAAAAGAAATCAGGAGAAACTGAAAATCCATATGAGTAATACACTCGTAAATGGGACAGAGACTCTGGGGAGTAAAGGGGAATAAAAAATGCATGAGCATGTCACGACTTAAAACTTGCTGAGAGACACGAAGGGATTCCATGAAAATAAATCAATGGAAAAACTCGAGATGACGCAAAAATGCATGTATTAGGGAATATGCCAATACAACAAAACTGTCCACAGAGGATACTTCGGATAAAAATCCGGACACAGATGGGGGAAAACCCTCCAAGGGACTCAGGCAGGGAACGTCCACAAAGGACTCAGCTGAGGAAGAAACAAAATGAGGTATTACCGGTTACTGGGTAATAAGCTCAGAGAGTCATGTAATCAAAACACCGGTATGAGGGTGAGAGAACAACACGCTCGGGGAGAAAGGATATCTAAGACGGTATAAGGGTGAGAGATATCAACCATCCAAAACATCTGAGGAAGACCTAAAGAAGGTATATTTCAACTCAGGAAATCTGACTCCACAGGGGACAAAAAGTCATAATAGGGAGCAGAAAGGAAGGAACACCAGGGATACCGGTTACTGGGCATATAATAGGTGACTAACCAGGGCGTGAATTGGGGAATATTTCCAAGACACTCATCATCCGACAGGAGGGCTGAAAAAGCAAACTCGATTACAGGATGGACATTCGATTCCATAAGGAAATACGAATCTTACTCGACTGGGGAAGAAAAAGACTTCGACTGAAGAGCGCATGAGATATATTATCTATTACCGTCAAAACGTAGATAACATACTCGCATGGAATATTATCCACAACCGGTTACTGGGTTAATAAAGAATAAATCGACCGAAAAGAAAGGACATCGGGATACCGACTACTGGGTATAAAATGATGACCAATCAAAAGGGAGAAACAATCATTACCAAACAAAAGGGTAAATGAAAGATGACTCGTTGGGGATAAATTGCTTTATCAGAGCAATTATCCAAGAGATATATCACCGGCTACTGGGGGATATACTCAAAAACGAAGGAATATCAATACCGAATATTGGATAAAGATAACCAACAAGGAGGGGATTACATCTACCGGTTACTGGGTAGAAAATCACAGAAGAGAGTAACCGTCATCGGTTAGGATGAACAAAATCAAGGGTTAACTCTGTAAGGGGATAAAATGGGGTTTACTACTACCGGTTACTGGGTAGAAAACCACAAAGATAGGACTTACAACTACCGGTTACTGGGTAGAAGGCCACTGACTCCGCCAGGGAAAAGATGGACAATTACTGGTTACTGAGAAATCATTCATCTAAACTATAGGGAAGTGCAAGGGGAAATAACAAGAGGAGTCAATCTAGGAACAAACTAGAGAGACAGAATGAAACAAGACTCAACCCAATGAGGATATAACTCAGGGGAGTAATTCCATCCCAATATATGTTTTGGAGAGGAAACAAAAATAATAATCATCCATGAGGACATAACTCAGTGGGGAATACGGAAGAAAGGATAGACACTTTCTGCCTATGGGGCTGACTCTATATGGAGAGATCAAGACACCAACATCTGCTTGGGGAAATATATCACCAAATAGCAGGAGATAACAAATAAAGATATATGGCAAAGAATGCATCATGAATATCTGAATGTTAAAAAATATGCATGTATATGCATGGTCTATGTATGATGAATGCTAATAAAATAGACATATCTAACACAAATAGGTCCAAGAATCAATGGACAAACATTCGGTACTACATCTCAAAAGAGAAAGCCAAGCCCACGGGAGAACATCCAATCTGATGGGGGCAACCAATACCAGGAAATGCTGATCTCTGCAGGGGAATAAGGCTAATGCTAAGGATCAAATAGAGTCACTGTCGGGGATAAAGATCGCTTCCAAGGGAATAAACAGGACCATCGGGAATTAGAGACTACTACTGGGAATAAGCAAGGGATCACAATCACCAAAGCTAGGGATCTTCCAACAGTACACAGGGATAAGGATATGATCAGTTAGAGAAACAACTACTGGGGATCTTATCAAGAAGTGATGTAGAATTCTGTGGGGAACAACCACCAAACAAAAGTTCCAAAACCAACACAATTTCCTCGTACTGTTGGAGAAATAAACTTTGCTGAGGAGAAGAGAAACACCGCTCCGCTGGGGAATAGAAAATAAACATTATCATCACCCGCTTTGCTCAGGAGGAACACCATCCAAGAAGGAGGAATCAACAAACAGGTTCTGATCAGACAACTCCACTATGGAAACACTGCTGATGACTGAACCGGGAACAACCTGTAGGCAATCAGCTGGAGATAACCTGCTGGTGACTGTACTGGGGATTTAAAAATGGGATCAACCCTGCTGAGGATGGACAAAATCCAAACCTTCCGGAGATTAATGTAGGCGAATCCACAGGGGATAAACTACAAACCAACTTGTTGAGAATTCCACTCATGCTGGGGATTTCCTACTCACTCTGTGGGAGAAGTCCAATATGAATGAGGGAAGACAAATTCCTCAAAGAGGTAGCATATCAATTTATCAATCTATAAGGGATTTTAGGTCAATCCACACAAGGGATGACAACCATATAATTGATAACACAAATGCTAGATCCAGCCTCACCGGGGAACAAGAAGATTAAGACCAAACTCCGGACTCTCTGGGGATTTGGTGATGCATAATCTTCTTCTGCGCTCGCGGAGGAGATAACCTGAAAGATAATGAAGAGGATACAAGTATGCTAGGAACATGAACAAATGTCTTACCATTTTGGGAATCATACTATCCTTGGGAGAACACTGAAGATGTCCCAATTATCATTTAAGTCATTTTGAATGTTCACTTTGTTTAAAAACAGTTTATAAATTTTTTATTTAAAACAATGCTATTTATCAATTAAAATATGCAAATATTTGTTGAACAGAAACAAATAAGAGTGCAAAGAATTGGATAAAGGCTCACATTTATTTGATAGAATGGTAGTTTGCAAATGGAAAGATTCCATGGATCTTTACAAATTTGAAATTGTTGATATATATTGGAAAAAGGCTACATTAAACATAATGACCATTTCTCCACCAACTCTGAATCCAATGTATTTGAAGCTTCAGTTGACGATGACTGAGCGAAATTCTTTGATAGAAGACAATTGTAGGGCAAAGTCTTATCAGGATGCAGTTACATGCCAAATCCCTAATTTTTCCCTAGATAGCCCCAGGGTGAGGTACTCAATCTAGTAGGATATATATTCATTTTTTATGTCTCTAACTTTTGCTTGGATCGCCCTTTCGGGTTTTCAATCCACCGAGACGCTCATTTTTGTCTAAGCCGCCCTTTTGGGTTTTCAACATAGCGAGCTATTCTGTTTTTATTTTAGGCGAAGTATTTCTTGACTGCATCTGAATTCACAGGACGAGTGAAATCCTCCCCATCCATAGTTGTAAGTATCAAAGCACCGCCTGAAAAGGCTCTCTTAACAACATATGGACCTTCATAGTTTGGAGTCCACTTGCCCTTGGAATCGGGCGCGAAAGACAGACTTTCTTGAGCACAAGGTCACCTTCTCGGAACACATGAGGCTTGACCTTCTTATCGAAGGCTTTCTTCATCCTTTGCTGATATAACTGACCATGGCACATGGCAGTCAATCTCTTCTCTTCAATTAAATTCAGCTGGTCATAACGACTTTGAACCCATTCAGCATCAGTCAACTTGGCTTCCATCAAGACTCTCATTGATGGGATCTCCACCTCTACTGGGAGCACAACCTCCATGCCATATACAAGGGAGAAAGGGGTTTCCCCTGTTGAAGTGCGGACAGATGTACGATAACCATGCAAAGCAAATGGCAGCATTTCATGCCAATCCTTGTACGTAACAACCATCTTCTGGATAATCTTCTTGATGTTCTTATTAGAAGCTTCAACAACCCCATTCATCTTGGGTCTATAAGGAGAAGAATTATGATGTGCAATCTTGAACTCGCTACACAACTCTTTCATCATCTTGTTGTTCAAGTTAGATTCATTATCAGTAATGATTTTATCTGGCACACCATAACGGCATATGAGTTGATTCTTGATAAACTTCACAACCACCTGCCTGGTTAGGTTTGCATATGATGCCGCTTCAACCCATTTGGTGAAGTAATCAATTGCTACGAGAATAAACCTGTGACTATTGGACGCTTTCGGCTCTATCATGCCAATCATGTCAATTCCCCACATGGAGAAAGGCCATGGTGATGAAATCACATTCAGAAGTGTCGGGGAAATATGAATCTTATCCACATAAATCTGACACCTATGGCATTTCTTCACATATTTGCAGCAATCAGACTCCATTGTCAATCAATAGTAGCCTGCTCTCAACATCTTCTTTTCCATGGCATGCCCATTGGAATGAGTACCAAATGAACCCTCATGGACTTCAGTCATCCACAGGTCTGCTTCGTGTCTATCCACGCATCTGAGCAGAACCATGTCAAAATTTCTCTTATAAAGCACATCACCATTGAGGTAGAAACTGCCAAATAGACTCCTCAAAGTCTTCTTATCTTTAACAGATGCCCCAGGCAGGTAAATCTGACTCTGAAGGAAGCACTTGATATCATAATACCATGGCTTATCGTATTTTACTTCTTCAACTGCAAGTACATGAGCTGGTCTATCCAAGCGCATCACAGTAATATTGGGGACTTCATTCCAAAACTTCACCACAATCATCGAAGCAAGTGTAGCAAGCGCATCTGCCATCTGATTCTCATCTCGAGGAATATGATGGAAGTCAACCTCAATAAAGAACGTTGAAATGCTCCTCGCATAATCTCTATATGGGATGAGGCCAGGCTGATTCGTCTCCCATTCACCCTTAATCTGATTAACAACAAGGGCCGAATCACTATAAACATCAAGATGCTTGATCCTAAGATCAATATACTCTTCCAATCCCATAATACAGGCCTCATACTCCGCCATATTATTCGTGCATTTGAAAGTTAGTCTTGCTGTAAAAGGAAAATGTGTGCCCTGAGGAGTAATAATCACTTCCCCAATACCATTTCCATATTGATTTACAACGCCATCAAACACCATGCTCCATCGGGAACCAAGCTCTGGCCCTTCATCGAGCGTAGGCTCATCACAATATTTCATTTTCAAATACAGAATCTCCTCATCTAGGAAGTCATACTAAACTGACTGATGATCCTCAATTGGTTGATGTGCCATGTGGTCAGCCAAGATACTAACTTTAATAGCTTTCTGAGCTCGATACTCAATATCATACTCAGACAACAGCATCTGCCAACGGGCAATACTCCTAGTTAAAGCAGACTTCTCAAAGATATACTTGATTGGATCCATTTTGGATATCAACCAAGTCATATGATTCAACATATACTGGTGTAAGCGCTTAGCAGCCCAAGCCAAAGCACATCATGTCTTCTCAAGCATCGAGTATCGAGACTCACAATTAGTGAACTTCTTACTCAGGTAGTAGATAACATATTCTTTCTTCCCAGATTCATCTTGCTGACCTAGGACACAACCCATAGAGTCTTCAAGAACAGTTAAATACATAATCAAGGGTCTCCCTTCCCCTTCCACAGGTGGAGACAGAATTGGTGGCTCGGACAGATACTCTTTAATACTATCAAAGGCCTTCTGGCAATCCTCGGTCCAATCATGACGTTGAGCTTTCCGGAGGAGCTTGAATATTGGTGCACATGTGGCAGTCATATGGGATATAAATCTGGAAATATAATTCAAGCGGCCAAGAAAACCTCGGACTTGCTTCTCAGTTTTGGGTGCAAGCATCTCTTGTATTTCTTTGACCTTGGAAGGATCAACTTCAATACCTCTCTCACTGATAATAAATCCCAATAACTTGCCGGAACAGACTCCAAATGTACACTTGTTAGGATTCAGACGAAGCTTATACTTCCTCAAACGCTGAAAAAGCTTCAATAAGTGCTCAACATGTTCAACTTCCGTTCTCGACTTTGCAATCATATCATCAACATACACCTCGATCTCCTTGTGCATCATATCATGAAACAAGGTAGTCATAGCGCGTTGATACGTGGCTCCGGCGTTCTTCAAACCGAAGGGCATCACTCGATAACAGAATGTTCCACAAGGTGTGATGAATGTTGTCTTCTCCATATCCTCGGGTGCCATTGTAATCTGATTATAACCCGAAAATCCATCCATAAATGAGAAGATATTGAATTTAGCTGTATTATCTACCAACATATCAATATGTGGTAGAGGAAAATCATCTTCGGACTAACTTTATTTAAGTCTCGATAGTCCGCACACATTCAGACTTTTCCATCTTCTTAGGCACGGGCACAATATTGGCCACCCATTGAGGATATGTAGAAGTCACCAGAAACCTCACATCAATTTGCTTCTGAACTTCTTCTTTGATCTTCACTGCCATATCAAGATGAGTTCTTCTGAGCTTCTGCTTCACAGGCATGCACTCAGGCTTCAAAGGCAGGAAATGTTGCACGATATTAGTATCTAGACCAGGAATGTCTTCATATGACAAGGCAAAGACGCTGGCATATTCTCGTAGCAATTCAATCAACCCTTTCTTAACAGACTCTTCCAGGAGTTCCCCAATCTTCACCTCTCGAACACAATCCTCAGACCCCAAGTTGACTGTTTGCAGATTCTCAAGATGTGGCTGAATGATCTTCTCTTCGTGCTCAAGTAGACGGGTAATCTCATCAGGAATCTCTTCAACATCATCTTCCTCGGCCTCAAATACAGGGAACTCAAAGTTGGGAGATGGTGTTGGATCATTATGTTCAATGGGTTTGATCAACCTACATAATGTTTTTGGATATAAAAAAGATTTTAGAATTCAAACAAGGCAAATCATTATGCAGATGAAGAGATTGATTTTATTCTATTTTTTAGGGTTTTATGTGATCACCAATTTCATGCAAAAAGGAAAAAAGTAAAAATAATTGGAAGAACAAACATTTAACATGAATTTATTGAATGAATATCATTGTATTTATGGGCCAACAATGTCATCACTCCTCCTTTTGGCATGGGAGAAGGGTTTTTAAACAAAAATGAACAGTACGTTGACTTATGGACAACTGTTGGAACATCAACAGCGACCCAATTATTGCAGACCCCTCCAGGGATGACAAAGTTGCCAGAATCTTCCTCTACATCATCTTCCACAACAGCATCAGCTTCCTGATCTTCAACCGTGTGGATAAAACCACCACTCTGAAACAGCCCATGCTTGTTGAAAGTGCCTGAAGAATACCCTATGCCAGCCCGGGATTTATTGTCTTCCAGCTTGATCATTTGTCCTAAACCAGTAGTTGCGCCATGCTCAATGGCCAACTTCGCATCATTGTAGGATGCAAATGAAGAAGTTCCTTTCTTAGAAGGCTCAGCAATAGACAAAGCTTGGAACGGCGTCCCAACTTCGTCCTCAGCATAAATGTAAGAAAAGGAAGGCAAATGGTTTACCAAGAGAGCATTCTCTCCCCTACTACCACTAACTTTTTGTTATTGACAAATTTCAACTTTTGGTGTAGGGTGGATGTCACGGCGCCTGCCTCGTGAGTCCATGGTCTGCCCAACAAACAGCTATATGATGGGTGGATATCCATGACCTGAAAAGTGATTTGGAAATCACTTGGTCAAATCTTGAATGGGAGTTCAACCTCTCCAATCATAGTCTTGCGGGATCCATCAAAAGCTTTAACGACCACTCCACTCTGCCTCATGGGAGGCCCCTAGTATAAAAGTCTGGCGAGAATGGATTTTGGCAAAACATTCAATGATGACCCAGTGTCTACCAGCACATTAGACATGGCATCATCCTTACAGTTCATGGAGATGTGAAGTGCCAAATTGTGGTTCCTTCCCTCCTCAGGGAGATCAGCATCACAGAAACTCAGATTTTTACAAGCGGTAATGTTTGCAACAATACTATCGAATTGTTCTATGGTGACGTCATGATCTACATACGTCACGTCCAACACCTTCTGCAGAGCTTCTTGGTGTGGTTTAGAGTTCATTAACAAAGATAGCACAAATATCTTTGAAGGCGTTTGTAGAAGTTGATCTACAACATTGTATTCACTCCTCTTGATGAGCCTTAGCATCTCATCGCAGTCCTCTTTCATCATGCCATTCAGGCCAGTAGGGACATGAGTTTTAACAGCATTGGCAGGTCTATTAACAGCAAGTGCCGGATTCAGAGAATTGGAAGAATTTCCCACAGGACGAACGACACTATCAGCATTATCAACCCTTCTGGTGTCAGCCTGGCGTTTCGGCGGCGCCGAGAAAACACGACCACTACGGGTCAGGCCACTGACATCAACAATATTAACAACATAAGTCGAGGGTAGAGGCACCCCCTTCCCATCTTCCAATGCGACAGCATTATAACGATAGGGAACAGCCTTGTCAGAAGAATATGGCACAGGGCCAGCTGGCTTAATAATAAGAGAGGGAGAAGCCTTTTACTTGCTGCCATCGTACCGGATGACAACAGGCTCAAGTATCCTGAATACTGGTGATATCACATTAACTTCATCATCCTCATCGCGATTCTGAAGTATCTCAATTACACCTTGATCCAGCATTTGTTGGATGTCTTTTCTAACTTGACGACATCCCCTCTCATTGACAGTGCAAACACGGCAACTATCGTAGTCATGCTCGTAGTGACAGTATCCACACAACAGTCTGTGCATCTTTACCAAAGATTGTCGGATATGGCTGACATATCGGACCTTATATTTGCCAGGGCAACCCTGAACCATGTTAACAACAGATTTCCCATGCTCGGGCAATGGGTTCTTCTTGACGTTAGGACCTACGTCCTCGAAAAACAATATACCACTTCTCACAAGGTCTTGAACCTTGGTCTTCAATGGGTAGCAGTTTTCCACATCATGTCCGGGAGCACCGGAATGATAAACACAATGAAGCTCAGGCTTATACCACCACTGAGGGTTGGTAGGTATAACAGGTGGGTCATGTGAAGTGATCAGTTTCCTTTCTATCAAAGAAGGATATAGCTATGCGTAGGTCATGGGAATAGGATCATAACTGACCCTCTTCCTATCATAACTTGTACTGGTCTGATTGTTGTTTCGTGGCTGGTATGCCTGCTGTTGAGGACGGTGTTGTTGTTGTTGATACTATTGATGTTGTTGTTGCTGGTTGTGATGCTGATATTGCTGATTTCCTCTAAAAACAGGTGCTATATGAGCCACCTGATGCTGGTTACCGGCGGGACGCAGTTTTTCCTCTTCACAGAGGGTCTTCTAGATTTGATATGGGAGGTCACATCATGTGCCTCACCATCTTTCTTCTTTGCAAACGCCCCAAAACGTTTGGCAGAAGAGCGTTCTTATCTAGTCAGGCGCCCTTCCCTGACTCCTTCTTCTAAACACATCCCCATATTCACCATCTCGGTGAAGTCAGAAGGAGCGCTAGCAATCATCCGCTCATAATAAAATGAACTCAAGGTCTTTAGAAAGATCTTGGTCATCTCTTTCTCTTCTAGCGGAGGCACAATCTGTGCAGCCAATTCTCGCCACCTTTGGGCGTACTCCTTAAACGTTTCCTTGTCCTTTTGGGACATGGCCCTCAATTGTTCCCTATCGGGAGCCATATCAACGTTGTATTTATATTGCTTGACGAAAGCTTCGCCAGGGTCGTTGAAGGAGCGGATGTTCGCGTTGTCCAAACCCATGTACCATCTCAGGGCGGCACCGGACAGGCTGTCCTGGAAATAATGAATTAGGAGTTAATCATTCTCGGTTTGAGTCGACATTTTTCGTGCATACATAACCAAATGGCTGAGAGGGAAAGTATTTCCCTTGTACTTTTCAAAGTCAGGCACTTTGAATTTTACAGGGATCTTGACATTAGGAACAAGGAAAAGCTCATCAGCAGATTTGCCAAAGAGGTCCTTCCCTCTGAGAGTTTTGAGTTCCTTGCGAAGCTCAAGGAATTGATCATTCATAGCATCCATCTTCTCATACACGTCTGGGCCCTCAGATGGCTCAGAGTGATAAATGGTGTCATCTACTCTCGACATAGTAGGCATGACCAGAGGATGCACAACAAGGACCGGGCTAGATGCCGACAGAGAAGCAAACGTTGGGGAGAGACCCTCAGGAACAAAATTCGCGGGCATCCCCCAGGGAAACCCGGCTGGCATAGCAGTATGCGCGAAATGGGTACTGGCAGCAGGCACTGTTGAAGAGGAAATCTCAGAGATGACAGTCCTTTGGGGAGGAGTTGAAGGCGTTGGAGTAGACTGGCTTTGGGCGGCCAAGAAAGACTCAATCAGGGCAGTCAATCTTCCAACTTCCTCCTTGAGTTCCCTGTTCTCTTGTTCTAGGTGATCCATCAGCTTTGAAGAACACAGAGTTAGACCACTGAACAAGAAGCCTGGAGCAAAACCTTCTTATGCACATGATGCATGCAATGCTTGTGCATATGATTTATTTTTTAATCAGAGGAACTTTAGAGTTCTATTTGCAAGTATTGGAAAATATTAATCATTTAGACATATATGGAAATATCATATCAATAATATCTGGAAAATTTTTACACCAAAGAAGTACAGTCTTGGTAACCAAATACAATACAAGAGAAAAGGAAAATGAACATCCTATGGACCAAGCTCTTTCCTTCCCTTCCTATGAATCTTGCGCCAAGCGCGGACCATCCTGCCCTTCAAGTTTTGGGGATCTTTACCCTCTTGAAAGAACACATCCTCTAACAAAATGTTATTGGGTTTATCCTTTAAGGGGAACCCAAGCTGACGACGTGCCAAAACAGGGTTGTAGTTAATCCCACCACATGTACCAAGAAGAGGCACATTGGAGAATTCACCACAAGAGTCGCTAATCTGCACACCATCATAAACACGGTTGTAACAAAAGATATCATCATTAGTGAGAGACATAAGTCTCGTGGACCACTGTAGACATCCTTTGTTCTCCTTGAAGGCGACCGTCTAGGTCAAGTGCGAAATAAACAACTTGTACAACAGAGGCAAACAACACACAATGGTACCTTCACCCTTTGCATTCCTCATATGCAAAGAGAAGTAAGTGTCACCGAAAAGAGTAGGAACGGGATTAAGAGTAGAGAAAATCCTAATGGTGTTCACATCCACAAACTTGTCGATGTTGGGGAATAACACTAGCCCATAGATGAGGAGTACAAATATGGATTCAAAGGCGTCCTCACTCATGGCCTTCCCATACAAAGTAGCTTGAGTAATGAGGAAATCAGATGGGAGACCTTGAATTCCACCCTTAGTAGTCATATGAGCACCCACAATAAATTCATCTATATGCAACAGATCAACAATCTCTTGGGAAGAAGGAACTCTCTTCAAGCCACTGAACGACAACTGATCTAGGATAGGTATACCCACAAGATAGGCATACTCCTCAAGCGTAGGCAAAAGCTTGAAATTCGGGAATGTGAAGCAATGGTACAAGGGATCATAGAACTGCACCAATACACTCATCAGACCTTCATCCACCTGAGTAGCAAGAATAGACAGAAGCTTCCCATGACGAGCCTTGAACTCCAAGGGATCTAATATATAGGATGTCAAACTCCTTAACTCTTTCAAGTCGGGTTGTCTGAAACTGTACTTCTTTGTATTCCTTCTTTGTCTATCCATGTCTGAAAATTTGCAAATAGACCTCTTAAGTTCCTTGAAAATTTTCTCATTGTTGATGATATGGATGTGTGTGAATGCATGGATGCAACAATCACACTCAAGGATCAAACAAAGCACACCACACAAAGGTCATAGGATGGATCAAGTCATCCTTAATATCAATCATCCATTTTGGTGGATTATGGTTTACACCTTATCAACACCCAAGTTCCATTGATATTAAGGATATACAAGAACAGATCAACCATGAATCAAGGGTTTGTTGCAAGTCACGAGCATGGAGTCTCGGTTAAGAACCACCTAAAGGGAGTGTACTATGGTTAAACCTACGAATCATGTTCTACAAGAGGTTCCCATAGTCATCATCCCATCTTTCGGATATTATCGGATAAACGACTACTAGTATTCCAAAAATATTCTCAAGAGAGACTCTTACGAGTGTAGTATGGCGTAACAATCGTATCAAATCTTACACTTGAACGACCTTTGCACTAGGTCCTAAAAATAGGCCAAGATGAGCTTGGTAAACTAAGGTCCTTGGCTTCTAAGGCATATATTGGAAAGAGTAATGCTTAACCACGACTACTCGTGTGAAATTATTGATCCCAACATAACCTCCACCAAGTGAATGGGCTTGCAAGTCGACTTGCTAAGGAATAACTCCACACAAGTCAACAAGACTATGCCATTCTCCTATATAAGTTCACTCGAGTTCGGGTATAGAACTCATCTCACAAGAGACCACCAAGCACACAAGCAATTGATATATCACACAATTCATACATTACAGACAATACAATCATCCCAAATTTGCACAAAAATATGTCACAAATAATATAATCATACAATACAACAAAGGTAAAAAGTAGGCAAAACCCACTAGGCAACATTTCCCCAACAGAGTCGCCATTTTTCTGTAGCGGGGTATTCGTTACCTTTAGATTTATTGACTAAATCAAAAGTAAATCATACAATTCGAGTCGCCACCGTACTTCTATTTATCTAAAGGAAAGGTTAAAAAGCGAACAAAAACCGAGAAGTTTTATCAAATCAAAAACTAATAAAATGTCAGAGATCGGGGTAAGGGGGTTGGTTATGCAATGGGAAGGTTTTAAGCACCCAAAACATCCTAGGGAGCCCTTTTCACAATTGTTGTAAGGTAGGTTGGTATTTGTAAAAATTATTTGTGCAAACATGATTGGGGAGATGAGAGAAGAATGTACAAATTATTTACAATTTTTGTGTTTGAATGGATAAACCCATTACCTATGTACCATCTTAAAAAGGTAGGATCAAAACCTCGTAGTTCGTGGTAAAAATATCAAAAGAAGTTGGTGAATTGATTGGTCCAAAAACCTTAAGGTCTTTTGTTATCAAAGAGAGAAAACTCAACCTAAAACCACAAATCCACCATGTGAGGAGAGCTTCATAATGATAGTGAGGGGTTAACCTTATAATAAGCATGGAAGACTTATAGTCCATCACTAAGGATATAAGTGAGCATTATATCAACCTCTAGGATAACTCAAACCTAATAGCTAATGTTTATGAAAAGCTTTGGCAATAAGAAATGGCCATTGAAACCACAAAAACAATTGTGTGAGTTGTATTTACCAATGAAAAGTATTTACAAAGTATGGTCAAAGTTGACTTAAGGATTCAATTCAAGATAAGTGTTATGAAAAGAATTTTGGAAAATCAAAAGAATAGTGCTTAGGTTTCTAATTTTTGAAAACAAATGTTAATGTTTGCACAAAAGTTTTGGCTTGGGTTAGAGTGGAGGGAAGAAGAAGAATGGCTAAGTCCTAAACATACAAAGATGAAGGAAGAGAAATAAAACCACAATGGAGTTCCCTTCTTGAGATCATAGTGACGATCCAAGTAGCTCACATCCTTTGGAATAAGAAAGCAAATATGCAAATAACTCACGCAATCAAGCAAACAATCAAGCTCCTAGGAATCTTCCAATGGCTTTGTATCTCTCACTTTGGATGCCCATGACAATGGTTCTTCTAATTGGCTCAAGTTGGAATCCATAGCACAAGAACACACACATCAAAAAGTTCTATAATACAAACAAAGAATGGACAAGAGGGAGTTTAAAAAATGGGATCTTTTCAAGTTCATCTTCAAGATTAAGCATTCTAAAGGCATGAGGCCTAGTTGCTCTTTGACATTATTTTTTCTTTTATAGCATTCTAAAGGCATGAGGCCTAGTTGCTCTTTGACTCCATTTAGCATAGGGAATGTCCTAAAGTCTAGGTCCTTTTGTCCATTTGCATTTGGTTCACAACAATCAAAACAAAACACAAGCACAATAGTATATACACAATTATATGCTCAAGTGAGCAAAAGGCAAATTGCATTAACATAAACATGAGCTCAAGTGAGCAAAGGGAAAAAGCAAATGATATAATGTACAAGAATATTAAATTGCATAAAAGTAAATTGCAAGAATTAAATGACTTTAATTAAAAGTTAATGGTCAATAGTTAGTGTTAGTGTGCCATAAGGCAATTTAGTGCTATGTTAAGCAATCGTAAGTGGACTAATGTAGTAGTCACACCTATCTGAGGCCGGTCAATAAAAATATAGGCAACAAACACAAGTCAGAGACCTTGACTAGTAAGCCAAGCTCCTACAACTTGCCATTCCAAAAGAAAAGAAGAATGGTCTTGTATTGATTTAGGTTTTTTTGCTTGACCAAGAAGCAATCTATCCTTAATGCAAAGTCATTCACTTGATCCTTGATCAAGATGAATTAGATTTGAGTCAAGGAAGGTTAAGTCTCCCATATGTCAAGGCTAACCACCAATCTTTAACTCATTGATCAAAAAGAAAAAGATGAAGAAGAGGATGAATAAGAATGTACATAAATTGAACTTCAAATAAAATAAGTAAAGTACATTGACCAAAGATGAATGGAATCAAGGTCAAACCATGGTAAACAGAAGCAAAATGAAACTTAGAAGTCAAGAAACAAATAAAATATTTTTGGTATTTTTGAGAATTAAAATAATACTTGAATTAAAATAAACAATTAATGGTCAAACTTCAAATCCATTTCAAATTAACTTTGAAAAGTCCAAATGGATCATCCTAAGTTCAACAAGGTCAAACAAAGTTTGACAAAAACTTTCAACATTTTTAGAAACCAGAAACTATTTTTAAACAATTAAAAATGGATTTAAAAAACCTAATTGAACTAAAATCTCAAATAAATCTCAAATCAATTAATAAATTGATGAGAATATTTTTCATAGATTCATCATTATTCAAAGAGGTTAAGAAAATATTTTTGCATTTTTTGAATATTGGAAACTATTTAAAATGAATTAAAAATAACCAGAAAAGGGAAAATTCATAAAAAATATCAAATTACAAAATAAAAAATATTAAGAATCATTTTTAGAAACTAGGATTAAAAAGGGAAATGATGCAATTGGTCCCATATTTTTTGGAATTAAAATGAAACAGTTACGATTTTTTGGAATAAAAATGAAATAAAGAAATAAAACGGATTAAATCAGAAAATAGAAAAAATCTGGTGCGTTAGATCCAATCTCATTAATTGACCTGGCACATCAAATGGTCCACATGCGCGCGCTCACCATGAGTCCAAGTCATCTGAGACACATCCAGCATTATTAAAAGCCATAAGAATGAAAGGCTATGATTATATCTGGAAAACACATTCAATGGCTCAGATTAAAACTGGCAAAGGGACGGTGGTGTACACCACCGTCTTCTCCGGCGAGCCCAAGGATTCCGGTGACATTTGCAGGTATGGAAAACTTAACCAAATGAAGCGATCCTCATATCATTGGAAAGCTGGGGTGATGTACATCACCCCTGTACCATTGGTTTCTCCTCTAGACTCTCATAGAAAGAGAAATTTGAGAGAGAAAATCATGGTGTTCAATCTGAACTTCATGAATTTGCAAAATTAAAGACACAATTCAAATGCCTCTTATGAGAGGACTTCAGCCAAGCCAATAAACACAAGTAACAAGCCAGAATCAATGAGTTTCGATTGAAAAAACTTTGAGCATCAACCTTGAAAGTGCAAATCTATGGAGCACGATCCTTCACAGCTCTTGATTGCAGTTTGCTCTTGAGATGGAGATGGAGCAAGGCTAAGGAATTTAAGTCCAATAATCAACCAATGAAGTTGAAAATTGGAAATGAAAAATGAAAGTGAAATTGCACAATTCCTTTAGAGTGAGGTTTGGATTGATTTCTGCAGCATATGAGGCGCCTTAAGGTTGATGAATGATGAAGCCAAGCATGCTTATTTATAGTGAAAGGCAATGGAAGGATGGGAATTTCATGTGCATGAATGATAAAGGCCTCCATGCATGGGCCTGTACAGGCGCATGGAGGGCCCAAATCTAATTGATTTGGCAAGCTGAAGTCATGTTAAGCTGAAATGGACGTGGATATATGATGTAATTGGAGTGTGCAATGAGTTTCGAAATGGTTTCTAAAAGTGCACAAGAATCTTCCCCTCTTCGAAACTACCCCTTACCAAAATGAAACATGGCCTTGTGGGTAATGGTTAGAAAGGTCTTGACATGAGGATCAATTGTTATGTTTAAAAAAACTTCATTTGTTATTGGGAAATTAATGAAAATTGGTCATAAAGTTCAAGGTGCAAAACATGTGCATGTGAATTTTTCCAAAATGGACCAACTTCAAGCCCTTCTGTTTTAATGATGAAAGCTCCAAATGACAAACCCTTAAACATCAAAGTTGTATATCTTTTCAAGGCAATCAATTTGGACTTAAATTTTGCATCATTTGGATTTTTGATGAGGAAGTTATTGGCACTTGAAGTTCGACTTTTTCACATTTCAATGCCTTTGGTCCAAAGTGAACTATAATGTTTTTCAATATCACATGTATTTCGTTTTGGATTATGAAAATTTGTTCAACATAACAAATGAAGCAGACATCTTAAACTTTCCAATTCATTTGATCCCACCTAAAAATCAATAAAAATGAATGAGTTATGTCCTTGGGAATTAGACCTAAAATTAGGGTTTGAGTCAAAATGACCTATAATGTTTTGAAATGGACAATGACCTTCCAAGCTTCAAATAAATTTTTGATGAACATGAAAGTTGTTAATATGATTCTTAACAACATTTTTGCTCTTGGGGTCATCTTAATTTAACAAACACATTAAAAGTTAGGTCTCAGTGGATTTCAAAATAGTTAGATGAATTGACTGATCAACTTCTCATTTCAAACCTCAAACCTTGATGAATTGATGATTGAGGACACTCAAATAAGCTCAAATATGCATGAAATGGTGAATGAAAGAACTTCCCTTTATTGTATTTGATCATGGGTTGAGGTTGCTTCATGAGCAAGGTATAGTTGGTACACAAATGAATTAGGGTTTCCTTGGGAAACAAGCCTCAAGCCCTTTGGTTTGCTCTGGTCAAAGTTACAAATTGAGATACTTTGGAGGCATATGAGATCTTTGTGAACCATTGTCATGCTTTCTTTCACCTTTACCTGGCCAAATCAATGAGTATAGGGACCATCTAGGAGCTTTGGATCTTATGATTGCTCAAGCTACAAAACAAAAGATGTTAGCAATAATATACAAATCAATGACATATTTTTGTGCTTTTGGTTACTAAACAAAATAATAAAAGCAATAATATACAATTCAAGCATGCTTGGTGGTCTCAAACCAACTCACACAAGTCCCACCCTAGGGTAAAGAGCCAAGATGCTATGATCCTTGAGGCAAATGCAAATGCAATGATATGATGCCATGAGGGATCTTAGGGTCAAAATTAGGGTCTTACAGACGTGTACATGTGATGTAATCAGCTTGCACATTAAGTTTCACCATGAAATGCAAAAGTGAACCTAAAGAAAGAGCTCTTCGAAACTCCCCAATGAAAAGTCAAAAAAAGTAATGTGAGTAATGGTTGGAAAGCCCTTGAAATAAGGAACAAAAGTCATGTTGGGCAAAAATTCATTTGGCATTTGGAAATTAATGAAAACTGGTTGTGAATGTTTGGGTACAAAACATGTTTAAGTCACCTTTGAAAGTTTTCACCAAAAGCAAGCCTATTCAAGCCCCTCTATTTGCATGACGCAAGCTTCAAAGGGAAACACCTCCAACATCAAAGTTGTAGATCGTTTCGAGATGATCAATTTAGACTCAAATGTTACATAATTTGGATTTTCCATGACAAAGTTATGGGCATTTGAAGTTAGTTGCTTTTTCAAATTCAATGACTTAGGTCCAATGTGACCTATAATATTTTGTATTATCACATGTATTTCTTTTAGGATTATGAAATTTTGTCCAACCTAACATTTGAAGTAGACATCTCAAGCTTTACAATTCATTTGGTCTCACCTCAAAAATCATAAAAACTAAGGAAGTTAGGTCCTTGGGAAGTTGACCCAAAATTAGGGTTTTAGTCAAAATGACCTATAATGTTTTGAAATGAATGATGACCTTCCAAGTTTAAAATGGATTTTTGATGAACATGAAAGTTGTTCATATTTCTCTTAAGAACATGGTTTCTCGTGGGGTCATCTTCATTTGATAAACACATCAAAAGTTACATCTTAGTGATCCTCAGTTTAGTCAGATGACTTGACTGGTCAACTTCTTAAGGCCAAACCTCCAATCTTAATGAATAAATGATTGAGGATCCTCAAATTAACTCATATATTCATAAAATGATGAATTAAATAACTTACCTTAATTAAATTTGATCATAGGTTGAGGTTACTTCATGAGCAAGGCACAGTCAAAACACAGTTGAATTAGGGTTTCCTTGAGAAACAATCCTCAAGCCCTTTGGGTTATCTTGATCAAATTGGCAAATTGAGATACTTGGGAGACACATATTATAATTAGGAACTTTTTGGACCATTGTCATGCTTTTTTCTCATCTTCATCTGGCCATCTCATTGAGTTTAGGAGCCTCCTAGGAGCATGGGAGCACATGATCACTCGAGCTTCAAAACAAAAAGAGTTAGTAACATATTTTTGTGCTTTTGGTTAGTAATAAAAATAAGAAAAGCAATAATATACAATACAAGCATGCTTGGTGGTCTCAAACCACTCACACAAGTCGCACCCTAGGGTTAAGGAGCCAAACATGCTATGATCCTTGAGGCAATGCACTGAGCAATGATATGATGCCATGAGGGATCTTAGGGTAAAAATTAGGGTCTTACAGATGCCCCTATTTAAGGTCATTCTAGTTGGAGATATGAAGGTTAAAATCTTTGTCTCGAAGAGGTAGAATGGGCTTAAATAATAACAAAGAGACGAATTTTGGTCCCTAAGATACCTCATGATGCAAATGTATGCATGCAAAATAAAACCTTCATGGTGAATAATTTCCACGAAGGATAAGAAGTCAGGAGAAACTGAAGGTCCATAGGAGTAACACACTCACTAGGGAGACAGAGACTCTGGGGGGAAATAAGGCGAGAATGTGTGAGCAGGTCGCGACTTAAAATCTTGCTGGGAGACACGAAGGGATTCCATGAAAATAAATCGATGGAAAGACTCGAGCTGACGCAAAGATGCATGTATCGGGGAATATGCCAATACAACAAAACTATCCTCGACGGACACATCAGATAAAAATCCGGACTCAGACGGTGATGTCCACAAAGGACTCAGCTGAGGAAGAAAATAACGAGATATTACTGGTTACTGGGTAATAAACTCAAAGGGAGACATGTTATTAAAACACCGGTTACTAGGTGAGAGAACAACATGCTCAGGGAGAAATCTGGCTCCACAGGGGACAAAAAGTTATAATAGGGAGCAGAAGGAAGGAACACCAAGGATACTGGTTACTAGGCATATAATAGGTGACCAACCAGGCTTGAATTGGGAACATATCCAAGACACTCATCATCCGAAAGAAGGGCTGAAAAAGAAAACTCGACTTAAAAGATGGGCATTCGATTCCACAAGGAAATATGAATCTTACTCGACTGGGAAAGAATAAAGACTTTGACTTAAGAGCGCATGAGATATATTATCTATTACCGTCATAACGTAGATAACATACTCACATGAAAGATTATCCACAACCGGTTACTGGGTTAATAAAGGATAAATCGACCGAAAAGAAAGGACATCGGGATACCGACTATTGGGTATAAAATGATGACCAATCAAAGGGGAGAAACAATCATTACCAAACAAAAGGGTAAATGAAAGATGACTCGCTGGGGATAAATTGCTTTATCATAGCAATTATCCTAGAGATATATCACCGGCTACTGGGGGATATACTCAAAAACGAAGGAATATCAATATCAAATATTGGATAAAGATAACCAACAAAGAGGGGATTACATCTACTGGTTACTGGGTAGAAAACCACAGAAACAGGACTTACAACTACCGGTTACTGGGTAGAAAGCCACAGAAACAGGACTTACAACTACCTGTTACTGGGTAGAAAGCCACAGAAATAGGACTTACAACTACCAGTGACTGGGTAGAAAGCCACCAAATTCGCTGGGGAGAAAATGCACAAATGCTGGTTACTGAGCAATTGAGCAACTAAACCTCAGGGAACTGCAAGGGATAACAAGAAAGGAGAGTCAATCAAGGAACAAACTAGAAAGACACAGTCAAACAAGACTCATCCCGATGAGGGTATAACTCAGGACAGTAATTCCCATCCCAATACACACTTGGGGAGGAAATTGAAACAATAATCATCCACGAGGACATAACTCAGTAGGGAAGAAAGAAAAAAGATAGACACTTTCTTCCATGGGGCTGACTCTATATGGAGAGATCAACCATAAATATCTGCTTGGGGACGAACATTTCACCATTAGAAGGAGATGACAAGCAAATATATATGGCAAAGAATGCAACATGAATATCTGGATGCTACGATTATGTGTGTATATGCATGATTTTGTGTATGATTAATGCTGACAGACAGACATATTTAACACAAACAGGTCCAAGAATCACAAATGAACATTCGGCATAACATCTTGACAAGAAGTGAAAAGCCTATAGGAGAACTAAGCTCTAGTGGGGATAACCAAATACTAGAAGACATCGATCACAGCTGGGGACAGGCAAAGTCACAGCTTCCAACTGCGAGAAACAAAATTTTACACAAGAGGAGTCTTCCAGGGGCCAACAATCCTGACATAAGGAAGATGCAGAAGAACCCGTTAGGGACTTCCCATCAATTCTTAGGAACATGTGGCTGAATATCAATAAGATTTACCGTAGAAGAAACTCTACTTGGGAACTTATCAAGGAATGATGTGAAATTTTGTGGGGAACACACACCAACCAGATACACATCAATCAAAACACTCCCTTCTATCTGCTGGAGAGGAAACTCTGCTAAGGGGAGAAAAAACAATTTGCTCCACTGGGGAAGGAAACAACACGACTTCCACATCATCTCCCAATACCAGAAGAAATCTTCAAACTCGGAGGGGATGCAAATTACCAAACTCGGATCAGGCAACCCTACTGGGGATAAACTGCAAGCATTCTCAAAGGAACTTCCTTGGCTGAGGGAATCGGAAATGAATCCTTTGTCAACACGTGACATGATGGGAATGAAAAGGGAAACAAGCCCTTCATCAATTGCCTAGGCAACTTCCTGCTGAGGAGACAACTGTCTGAAAGATAGCTCTGCAGGGAACACATGCTTACTCCGCTGAGAACTTCTACTCATGCTGGGGAAAGACAAAATCCTCGTGAGTAGAATAACATATCAACTTTTATCAATCTATAAGGGATTTTAAGTCAGCCCACACAAGGGGTGACAACCATATAATCAATAAAACACAAATGCTAGTTCCTGATATAGAGGGATACATGTCTCTAAAAGATCAAGGCAAAACTGGTACAAAAGGGATCATCCACAAATCAACCAACCATGGATCGCTAAGACTCCTCGGGGGAAACAAGTATGTATGCATAACAAACTATCCGGGAACTGTTTGAATGAATATCCACAGATTCTGCTAGGAGAAAGCAATCCAACAAGATAGAACAATCTACTGCCATCAGAGAAGATTTCTCATATCAGAGCCTCTGGAGAACTGATGACTTCTTCAGCGCTCGACGGGGAGACAACTGAAAGCTGATGAAGAGGATATACACATGCCAGAATATGAACAAATGTCTTACCCTTTGGTGATCATACTATCCTTGAGAAAGCACTAAGGACATTCTATTTATCCTTTATTTGTTTAAAACAATGATATTCATTAATTAAAACATGCAAACATCTGTTAAACAGAAACAAGTAAGAGTGCAAAGAATTGGATAAAGGCTCAAATTTATTTAATAGAATGGTAGTCCGCAAATGGCGGGACCCCATGGATCTTTACAAATTTGAAATTGGTGATATACTTGGAAAAAGGACTACATTGAACATAATGACCTTTTCTCCAACAACTCTGAATCCACTGTATTTGAAGCTTCGGTTGACGATGATTGAGCGAGAATCCTTGACAGATGATAGTTGTAGAACAAAGTCTTGTTAGGATGCAGTTACTTTCCAAATCCTAATTTTTTGCCTAGACTGCCCCAGGGTGAGGTACTCAATCTAGCAGGATATATTTATTCATTTTTTCATGTCTTTAACTTTTGCCTGGACCGCCCTTTCGGGTTTTCAATCCACCGAGACGCTCATTTTTGCCTAATCCGCCCTTTCGGATTTTCAACTTAGCGAGCTATTCTGTTTTTATTTTTAGGTGAAGTATTTCTTGACTGCATCTGAATTCACAAGACGAGTGAAATCCTCCCCATCCATAGTTGTAAGCAATAAAGCACCGCCTGAAAAGGCTCTCTTAACAACGTATGGACCTTCATAGTTTGGAGTCCACTTGCCCTTAGAATCGGGTGGGAAAGACAAGACTTTCTTGAGCACGAGCTCACCTTCTCAGAACACACGAGACTTGACCTTCTTATCAAAGGCTTTCTTCATCCTCTGTTGATACAACTGACCATGGCACATGGAAGTTAACCTCTTCTCTTCAATCAAATTCAATTGGTCATAAGGATTCTGAACCCATTCATCCTCAGTCAACTTGGCTTCCATCAAAACTTTCATTAATGGGATCTCGACCTCCACGGGGAGGACAACCTCCATGCCATACACAAGGGAGAAAGGGGTTGCCCCTGTTGAAGTGAGAAACGATGTACGATAGCCATGAAAAGCAAATGGAAGCATCTCATGCCAATCTTTGTATGTAACAACCATCTTTTGAATAATCTTCTTGATGTTCTTGTTAGCAGCTTCAACAACCCCATTCATCTTGGGCCTATTAGGAGAAGAATTATGATGTGCAATCTTGAACTCGTTACACAATTCTTTCATCATCTTATTGTTCAAGTTAGATCCATTATCAGTAATGATCTTGTCTGGCATACCATATCGGCATATGAGTTGGTTCTTGATAAACTTCACAACCACCTGCCTGGTCACATTTGCATACGATGTCGCTTCAACCCACTTGGTGAAGTAATCAATGGCGACGAGAATAAAACGGTAACCATTCGACGCCTTCTGTTCAATCATGCCAATCATGTCAATTCCCCACAAGGAGAAAGGCCATGGTGAGGAAATAACATTCAGAAGTGTCGGGGGAACATGAATCTTATCCGCATAAATCTGACACTTGTGGCATCTCTTCACATACTTGCAGCAGTCAGACTCCATTGTCAGCCAATAGTAGCTTGCTCTCAACATCTTTTTCGCCATGGCATGCCCATTGGAATGAGTACCAAATGAACCCTCATGGACTTCAGTCATCAACAGGTCTGCTTCGTGTCTATCCATGCATCTGAGCAGAACCATGTCAAAATTCCTCTTGTAAAGCACATCACCATTAAGGTAGAAACTGCCATATAATCTCCTCAAAGTCTTCTTATCTTTAACGGATGCCCCAGGTGGGCAAGTCTGAATTTGGAGAAAACACTTGATATCATAATACCACGGCTTATCATCTTTTACTTCTTCAACTGCAAACACATGAGTTGGTCTATCCAAGTGCATCACAGTAATATTGGGGAATTTATTCTAATACTTTACTATAATCATTGAAGCAAGCGTAACGAGAGCATCTGCCATCCGATTCTCTTCTCGAGGAATATGATGGAAGTCAACCTTAGTAAAGAAAGTTGAAATCCTCCTTGCATAATCTCTATATGGGATGAGGCCAAGCTGATTCGTCTCCCACTCACCCTTAATCTAATTAACAACAAGGGTCGAATCGCCATAAACATCAAGATGTTTGATCCTAAGAACAATACATTCTTCCAAACCCATAATACAAGCCTCATACTCCTCCATAGTATTCGTGCATTTGAAAGTTAGGCTTGCTGTAAAAGGAAAATGTGTGCCTTGAGGAGTAATAATCACTGCCCCAATACCATTTCCATACTGATTAACATCACCATCAAACACCATACCCCACCGGGAACCAGGCTCTGGCCCTTCATCGAGCGTAGGCTCATCACAATCTTTCATCTTCAAATACAGAATCTCCTCCTCAGGGAAGTCGTATTGCACAAACTGATAATCTTCAATTGGTTGATGCGCCAAATGGTCAGCCAAGATACTACCTTTGATCGCTTTTTAAGCTCGATACTCAATATCATACTCAGACAACAACATCTGCCAACGGGAAATCCTCCCAGTTAAAGCAGGCTTCTTAAAGATATACTTGATCGGATCCATTTTGGATATCAACCAAGTTGTATGATTCAACATATACTGGCGTAAGCGCTTAGCAGCCCAAGCCAAAGCACAACATGTCTTCTCAAGCATTGAGTACCGAGACTCACAGTCAGTAAACTTTTTACTCAAGTAGTATATTGCATATTCTTTCTTCCCTGATTCATCCTGCTGACCAAGGACACAACCCATGAAATCATCAAGCACGGTCAAGTACATAATCAACGGTCTCTCTTCAACAGGTGGAGACAGAATCGGAGGCTCGGACAGATACTCTTTGATACTCTCAAAGGCCTTTTGGAAATCTTTGGTCCAATCATGACGCTGATCTTTCTGGAGAAGCTTGAATATAGGTGCGCATGTGGCAGTCATGTGGGATATAAATCTCGAAATGTAATTCAAGCGGCCAAGAAAACCTCAGACTTGCTTCTCAGTTTTGGGTGCAGGCATCTCTTGTATTGCTTTGACCTTGGCAGGATCAACTTCAATACCTCTCTCGCTGACAATAAAACCCAATAACTTACCGGAACGGACTCCAAATGTACACCTGTTCATATTCAAGCGAAGTTTATACTTCCTCAAACGCTGGAAAAGCTTCAACAAGTGTTCTACATGTTCAACTTCCGTTTTCGACTTTGCAATCATATCATCAACATACACCTCAATCTCCTTGTGCATCATATCATGAAACTAGGTAGTCATAGCACGTTGATACGTGGCTCCAGCGTTCTTCAAATCGAAGGGCATCACTCGATAACAGAATGTTCCCCAAGGTGTGATGAATCTTGTCTTCTCCATATCCTCGGGTGCCATTTTAATCTGATTATATCCGGAAAATCCGTCCATAAATGAAAAGACATTGAATTTAGATGTATTGTCTACCAACATATCAATGTGTGGTAGAGGAAAATCATCTTTTGGACTAGCCTTATTCAAGTCACGGTAATCCACACACATTTTGACTTTTCCATCTTTTTTAGGCACATGCACAATATTGGCCACCCATTGAGGATATGTAGAAGTCACCAAAAACCCCACATCAATTTGCTTCTGAACTTCTTCTTTAATCTTCACTGCCATATCAAGATGAGTTCTTCTGAGCTTCTGTTTCACAGGCACACACTCAGGTTTCAACGGCAAGAAACGTTGCACGGTATCAGTATCTAGACCATACATGTCTTCGTACGACCAGGCAAAGACTTCGACATATTCTCATAGCAACTCAATCAACCCCTTCTTAACAGATTCTTCCAAGAGTGCCCCAATCTTCACTTCATAAACGCAGTCTTCAGACCCTAAGTTAACTGTTTGCAGATTCTCAAGGTGTGGCTGAATGAGATTCTCCTCGTGCTCAAGCAGACGGGTAATTTCATCAGGAATTTCTTCAACATCATCTTCTTCTGCCTCAAATACAGGGAACTCAAAGTTGGGAGATGGTGTTGGATCATTATGTTCATTGGGTTTGATTAACCTGCATAATGATTTTGAGTATAAGAGAGATTTCAGAATTCAAACAAGGAAAATCATTATGTAGATAAAAAGATTGATTTTTATTCTCTTTTTAGGGTTTTATGGTGATCACCAATTTCATGTGAAAAACTAAAAAATGAAAAATAATTTGGAAAACAAACATTTAACATGCGATTATTGAATGAATATCACTGTATTAATCAAATTATGCCAACAATGTCTTTACTTCTCCTTTTGGGCATGTGAGAAGGGTTTTTAAACAAAATGAACACATTACGTTGACTTATGGATAATTGTTGAACATCAACAGCGACCCAATTATTGCAGACTCCTCCAGGTATGACAAAGTTGCAAAGGTCTTCCTCTTCATCATCTTCAACAATGGCAGCAACTTCCTGATCTTCAACGGTGTGGATGAAACCTCCACTCTGGAACAGCCCAAGATCATTGGAAACACCAGAAGAGTACCCTATACCAGCCCGGGACTTGTTATCTTTTAACTTGATCATTTTCCCCAAACCAGCAGTTGCACCATGCTCGATGGCCAACTTCGCATCATTATAGGAGACAAATGAAGAAAGTCCTTTTCTAGAAGGCTCAGCAATATATAAGGCTTGGAACGGAGTCCCAACCTCATCCTTAACATCAATATAGGAGAAGGAAGATAAATGGCTGACCAAGAGAGCCTTCTCTCCCCCTATCACCACCAACTTCTTGTTCTTCACAAACTTCAACTTTTGGTGCAGGGTGGATGTCACGGCGCCTGCCTCGTGAATCCATGGTCTACCAAGCAAACAACTATAAGACGGATGACTATCCATGACCTGGAAAGTGACATGGAAATCACTAGGTCCAATCTTGATTGGGAATTCTAATTCGCCAATCACAGTTTTGCGCGATCCATCAAACGCCTTCACTACCACTCCACTCTGCCTCATGGGAGGCCCCTGATATGAAAGTTTAGCAAGAATGGACTTTGGCAATACATTGAGTGATGATCCTGTGTCCACCAACACATTGGACAAGGCATCATCCTTACAATTCATAGATATATGTAAAGCCAAATTGTGGTTTTTTCCCTCCTTGAGAAGATCAGCATTACAGAAGCTCAAGTTGTCGCAGACGGTTAAATTTGCAACAATGCTATCAAACTGCTCAATAGTGACATCGTGATCGACGTATGCCATATCCTACACCCTTTGTAAAGCTTCGCGGTGTGGCTCTGAATACATCAACAAAGATAATACAAATATCTTTGATGGAGTTTGTAGCAACTGATCCACAACATTATATTCACTCCTTTTGATGAGCCTCAACATCTCATCACCATCCTCTCTCAAAATTCTAGACTAGCCAACTAGGATAGGAGCATTATTGGTTTTAATAACAACAGGGTCAACACCCTTCACAACAGGAACAAAATTATTTGAAGAAGAAGTCCCCACAGGACCAGCAGGATTAACAACAGCCTTATTCACAACGTCTTTGTGGGATTTCGGCTGAGCCAAGAAAACACGACCACTACGGGTCACTCCACTAACGTCAAAAATGCTTACGACAGAGGTTGAGGGAAACGTAACCTCCTTCCCATCTTCTAGCATGACTGCATTATATCGGTAAGGAACAACTTTGTCTGATACATATGGGACAGGACCCGCTGGCTTAATCACAAGAGCTGGCGAAACTTTCTTCTTGCTGCCATCATATTTGATAACAACATGATCAGGCATTTTAAACATAGGGGTGATAACATTGACTTCGTCCTCATTACGATTCTGAAGTATCTCAATCATCCCTTGATCTATCATCTCTTGGATGTCCCTTCTCACTTGACGGCATCCTCTCTCATTGATAGTGCACACCTGACACCTATCATGATCATGCTCATAATGGCTGTGTTCACACAACAGCTTATGCATCTCGACTAAGGATTGCCTTATGTCATTCACATAAAGGACTTTGTACTTGCCAGGGCATCCCTGAACCCTATTAGCAGCTGCTTTCCCATTATCGGGAAATGGGTTCTTCTTCACATTCGGGCCTACGTCCTCAAAGAACAGTATCCCGCTCATCACAAGGTCTTGCACATTGGTCTTCAATGGATATCAATTCTCCACATCATGCCCGGGAGCACCAGAATGATATACACAGTGAAGTTCGGGCTTATACCACCACTGAGGATTGGCTGGTACAGCAGGAGGATCACGAGGAGTTATCAGCTTCCTATCGATCAAGGAAGGATAAAGCTCAACATAAGTCATCGGAATCGGGTCAAAAGTTACCCTCTTCCTCTCGTAGTTGTTGGTGCTGGTGTTATAATTGTTGCGAGGCTGGTAGGCCTGTTATTGTTGGCGATGTTGTTATTGTTGTGGTTGTTGATGAACTTCTCTGAAAGCAGGGGCTATATGAGCCACCTGGTGTTGGTTGACAGTTGGACGGACTTCCTTCCTCCTCATAGAGGGTCTTCTTTTAACATGGGAGGACACAACATGAGTCTTTCCTTCCTTCTTCCTAGCAAATCCTCCATACTTCTTTGCTGAGGAACCATCATCTCGAGATAAACATCCTTCACGGACCCCTTCTTCTAGTCTCATCCCCATATTCACCATTTCGGTGAAGTCCGAGGGAGCACTAGCAATCATTCTCTTGTAACAGAAAGATCTCAAAGTCTTCAGAAAGATCTTTGTCATCTCCTTCTCCTCCAGGGGTGGCACTATCTGAGCCGCCAGCTCTCGTCATCTGTGGGCGTATTCCTTGAAGGTCTCCTTATCCTTCTGGGACATTACCCTCAACTGGTCCCTGTCTAAAGCCATATCCATATTAGATCGTTGAAAGTGCGGATGCTTGCACTCTCCAGCCCCATATACCACTGGAGCGCAGCACCTGTCAGGCTATCCTGAAAGTAGTGAATCAGCAGTTGATGGTTATCAGTTTGCGTTGACATCTTGCGAGCATACATCACAAGATGGATGAGCAGGCATGTATTTCCTTTATACTTCTCAAATTCCGACACTTTGAATTTAACAGGGATTTTCACGTTGGGCACCAGGCACAACTCAGCAGCACTTTTCCCAAAGAGGTCCTTACCCCTCAAAGTCTTCAGTTCCTTGCGCAGCTCAAGGAATTGATCTTTCATTTCGTCCATTTTCTGATATACGTCTGGGCCCTCAGACGGCTCAGAATGATAAATGGTGTCTTCTACTCGGGGAAGGGTGTGCACAACGGGAGGTGGCACATACAAAACCGGGCTAGATGCCGACATAGAAGTGAGAGTAGGAGCGAAGACCTCTAGCACGAAGTTGGAAGGCATTCGCCAAGGGAATCCGACTGGCATAGTTGGAGCAAAGTGGGTTGTTGCAGCAGACACGATTGAAGTAGCTACCTCAAAAATAACCATCCTCGCGGGAGGAGTTGCAGGAGTTGGTGAAGCTAGGCTTTGGGCAGCCAGAACTGACTCCATCATGGAAGTCAGCCTAGCAATCTCTTCCTTCAAGTCCTTGTTCTCTTGCTCGAGATGTTCCATTATCTTCGGATGATTTGCTCTGGTATTATACCGGTGCGTCAGCTTGTCTTAAAAAAAATGAAGAGCAAAGAGTTAGACCACTGATCAAGAGCTCAGAACAAAACCTGCTTATGCATATGATGCATGCAATGCTTGTGCATATGATTTGTTTTTAATCAGAGGAACTTTTTAGAGATCTATTTGCAAACATTTGGGAAAATATTGAACCTTTAAGACATATATGGAATACTCATAGCAATAATATTTGGAAACTTTTTACACCAAAGACGTAGTACAGTTTTGGTAACCAAATACAATACAAGAGAAAAGGAGAATAAACATCCTATGGAGCCCTAGAAGCAATCATCCAAAGCTTTCGAGATCGGAAGATAAGCTGCAAGAAGCCTTTTCACCTCTCTCTCATAAGCTTATTCCGTATCAACCTTCTCCTTGGCAAGGTGATCATACTAACTCTTCCAAAATCTAGACGAATGAGGAAGAAGAGAAGTAACCACATCATCAGGCTCATCGGTAACCCGATGCTCTAAAACCTCTATCACTGCATCTTTATCTTTGAGCTGTTGAAGAAGTTCCTCAAGCTCACAAACCCATGCACGCGACCGGTCCTCGTCTCTCAACTCCTCTATTCCTTGATTAGGGAGGGTTGAAGGCCCAACCATAACCATAGGAGTAGGTCTCGGATACTCGTACGGCATGCGGTACTCAAGAGCTCTCTTCCTCACCCAAGCGATGTAAGGTTCCAAAGCGACACAATTCTTCGAACCAAGCTCATTCCTCCCTTTCCTATGAACCTTGCGCTAGGCGCGGACCATCCTATCCTTCAAGTTCTGGGGATCTTTACCCTCTTGAAAGAGCAAACCTTCCAACGAAATGTTGTTAGGTTTATCCTTTAAGGGGAACCCAAGCTGACGACGGGCCAAAGTAGAGTTGTAGTTAATTCCACCACATATACCAAGAAGAGGTACATTGGAGAATTCACCACAAGAGTCAATAATCTGAACGCCATCATAAACACGATTATACCAAGAGATATCATCATTAGTGAGAGACACAAGTCTCGCAGACCACCGTAGACATCCCTTATTCTCCTTGAAGGCAAGCGTCTAAGGCAAGTGCGAAATAAACCACTTGTACAACAGAGGCAGACATCATACGATGGAACCACCACCCTTCGCATTCCTCATATGTAAAGAGAAATAAGTGTCACCCAACAGAGTCAAAACGAGATTAAGAGAAGAGAAAATCCTAATAGCGTTCACATCCACGAAGTTGTCGATGTTGGGAAATAACACTAACCCATAGATGAGGAGTACAAATATGGCTTCAAAAGCTTCCTTACCCATGGCCTTCCCAAACAAAGTAGCTTTGGCAATCAGAAAATCAGATGGGAGACCTTGAATTCCACCTTTGGTAGTCATATGAGCAACAATGTCAGATACATCCACGTGAAGCATGTCAGCAATATCTTGAGAAGACAGAATCTTCTCTAAACCACTTAATGGCAACTGGTCCAGAATAGGTATACCCACATGATATGCATACTCCTCAAGCATAGGAAAAAGCTGGAAATCCGGAAAAGTGAATCATCGATACAGAGGATCGTAGAACTTCACCAACACACTCATCATACCCTCATCCACCTTAGTAGAAAGAATTGTTAGAAGCTTCCCATGGCGAGCTTTGAACTCCAAAGGCTCTAATACATAAGATGTCAAACTCCTTAACTCTTTCAAGTCGGGTTGTCTGAAACTGTACTTCTTCGTATTCCTTCTTTGCTTATCCATATCTGTAAATTTGCAAATAGACCTCTTAAGTTCCTTGAAAAATCCTCATTATTGATGACATGGATGCGAATGAATGCTTGAATGCATGGATGCAACAATCACACTCAAGGATTAAGCAAGTTACACTACACAAAGGTCACGGGATGGCTCAAGTCATCATCAATATCAATCATCCATTTTGGTGGATTATGGTTTACACCTTATCAACACCCAAGTTCTATTGATATTGAGGATATACGAGAATGGATCAACCGCGAATCAAGGGTTTGTTGTGAGTCATGAGCATGGAGTCCCGGTTAAGAACCACCCCATGGGAGTGTACTATGGTTAAACCTGACAATCATGTTCTAAAAAGGTCCCCATAGTCATCATCTCATCTTTCGGATATTATCGGATAAAACAACTACTTGTCCTCCAAAAATATTCTCAAGAGGGACTCTTATGAGTGTAGTATCGCGTAACAATTGTATCAAATCTTACACTTGAACGATCTTCGCACTACGTCCTAAAATAGGCCAAGATGGGCTAGGTATATAAGGTCCTTGGCTTCTAAGGCTTATATTGGAAAGAGTAATGCCTAACCACGACTACTTGTGTGACATTATTGATTCCAACAAGACATCCACCAAGTGAATGGACTTGCAAGTTAACTTATTAAGGAATAACTCCACACAAGTCAACAAGACTATGCCATTCTCCTATCATAAGTGCACTAGAGTTCGGGTATAGAACTCATCTCACAAGAAACCACCAAGCATACAAGCAATTAATATATCAAGCAATTCATACATTACAAACAATACAGTCATCCCAAATTTGCACAAAAAATATGCCACAAATAAATATAAACATACAACACATACAAGCAAAAAGTAGGCTAAACCCACTAGAGAGATTTCCCCAGCAGAGTCGCCACTTTTCTATAGCGTGGTTTTCGTTACCTTTAGGTTTATTGACTACACCAAAAGTAAACATACAATTCGAGTCGCCACCGCACTTTTATTTGTCCAAAGGAAAGGCTAAAAAGCGAACAAAAGCCAAGTAAGAAGTTTTTCCAATCAAAAACTAATAAAAATGTCAGAGATCTGGGTAAGGGGGTTGGTTATGAAATAGGAAGATTTTACGCACCCAAAACATCCTTAGTACTCTAAGGAAACCCTTTTTGAAAATATGTGTTGTAGGTTGGTATTTATGAAAATGTTTGTACAAAAGATTGGAGGGATGAGAAGATAATAGATTATATTTACAAATTTTGTTGTTTGAATGGATGAACCCATTGCCTACGTACCATCACAAAGGTAGGATCAAAACCTCGTAGTTCGGGGTAAAAAATCTTAAAGATTGGTGAATTGATTTGACCAAAAGCCTTAAGGTCTTTTGTTATTAAAGGGAGAAAACTCAACCTAAACCAACAATCCACCATGTGAGGGAGGCTTCAACATACTAGTGAAGGGTTAACCCTATAATAAGCATGGAAGACTTATAATCCAATCACTAAGGATGAGGTGAGATTTACATCAACCACTATGATAACTCAAACCTATGACTAATGTTTATGAATTTTTTTTAATAAGATGGCCATTGGAACCACAAAAGCAACTTGAAGTGAGTTATATTTACAAGTTAATCTATTTACAAAATAAAGTCAAAGTTGGGTTAAGATTTATTCACAATGAGTATTGATGAAAATGGTTTTGAAAAGTCAAAGGCATAAGGCCTAGGTTTCTAGTTTGAAATAAAGTCAAAGTTTGAAGAAAAAGATTTTTGGCTTGGGTTAGAGTGAGGAGAAGAAGAGAAGGGCTAGTCCTAAAGCATACAAAGATAAGGGAGAAAGGATAAACCCTTGGAGTTCCTTTTCTTGAAGTCATAGAGATGACTCAAGATGCTCCTTTCCTTTGGGATTTAGCAAACAAACAAGCAGTCATAACATTTTGAAATCAAGCTCCTAGGATCTCCATTTGGCTTGTCTCATCTTAACTTGGCTATTCATGACAATGGTCCTCTTTTCACAATCTTAAGA
The DNA here is from genome assembly GCF_024323335.1 of Lathyrus oleraceus. Taxonomy (NCBI): domain Eukaryota; kingdom Viridiplantae; phylum Streptophyta; class Magnoliopsida; order Fabales; family Fabaceae; genus Lathyrus; species Lathyrus oleraceus. Next base: position 475,718,191 of record NC_066583.1, on the reverse strand, counting down.
TGGAATCCCTATCACACAAGAGCAAACATCAAAAAGTTCACAACACAATAAGGGGAATGGACAGAGAATAAGTTTGGATGAGAAGTCCTTTGAGATCAACTTTGAAATTTAGCATTCTAAAGTCATGAGGCCTAGTTGCTCTTCAACAAATTTAGCATTCTAAAGGCATGAGGCCTAGTTGCTCTTGAACTCCTTTAAGCATAGGTAAGTCCTAATTCTAAGTCCTTTCTCCTTTTGCATTTGGTTCACACAAAAACAAACACAAAACAAACACAAGACAACAATATATTTATATACAATAATGAGCTCAAATGAGCAAAAGAAAAATGACATAAACATAAAATATGTGCTCAAGTGAGCAAAAATGAAAAGCAATATGAATAAATGAGCAAGAAATAAGTGGTATTAAAAGTAAAGGGCATGAAATTAAATGCTCAAATTAAAGTTAGTAATTAGTATAGATTATGTTAGCTTGTCATAAGACAATGTAGCGCAATGTTAAGCAATCGTAAATGGACTAATGTAGTAGTCACACCTATCTGAGGTTGGTCAATAAGACTATAGGCAAATAACATAAGTTAGAGATCATGACTAGTAAGCCAAGCTCCATAAACTTTCCATGTCAAAACAAAAAGGGGAAGGGCCTTGTATGGACTTTAGGTTATTTGTTTGACCAAGAAGAAACCTATCTTGGACACAAAACAACTCACTTGATCATGGATCAAGTTGAGTTTGGTTTGGATCAAAGAAGGTTAAACTTCTCGTTTGTCAAGACCAACCATAAGACATTAACTCATTGGCCATTAATGAAAAAGAATGGGATGAAGATGAAAGGGAATGAAAAAAGAAGACAAATATTAAATCCAATTAATCCAATATGAATCAAATCATCATCAATCAATGCCAAACAGAAAAGAAATGAAGATAACAAGTCAACCATAATTTTTTGGTATTTTTTGAATTAAAATAAAATGCAAATAAAAATAACTCAAATAAAGTCAAAACTCAAATTTAATTCAAATCAACTTCAACAAGTCCAATTAAATTCTCATAGGTCTAATATGGTAAAATAAACTTTGACAAATTTTCTCAACAATTTTGGAATTCAGAAACTATTTTAAAACAATTAAAAATAATAAAAATAACCCAATATGAATTAAAATCTCAAATAAATCTCAAATCAAATAAAAAATTGATGAGACTATTTTTCATTGACTTATCATGATCCATAGGTGTTAGGAAAATATTTTTGTATTTTTCAAATATCAGAAAGTAATTTAAAATGAATTAAAACTATTAAAAACCAAATAATTCACAAAAATATTAAATGAAGTCACAAAAAAATTTAAAAATCAAAATACGAAATCAGATTTTTCAAGAATTTTTTTGGAATTGGTCTCATATTTTTGTGATCTCAAATAATTTTTTTATGAATTTTTGAAAATAAAAGGAATTAACTGAAATTAAAATGAAAATAGAAATAATGAAAAATCCAGCGCCACAGGATCAATTTCATTAAATGATGTGGCGTGGATAGATGGATCAGATGCAAGGGCGCATGGTGCACTTGAGTCAAACATGTGGCATTATGCATTAAAACAAGTAAACATAATTGATGCTCAGGATTATAACGTGGAAACATGATCCAATGGTTTTGAAGATGCACACGTGGTGCTGGTGGTGGAAACCACCATCTTCTCCGTTGATCCACCAATCTCCGGCCACCAGTTGCAGAGAAATTTTTTGTAACGAAAATGAAAAACAAGGACATCAAATTGAAGCTCTGTATCCATGGATCTTCCTCACTCTTCCTATTTTGAGAGAAATGTGAAGTGGAAGATCATGGTGTTCAAACTGAAAGTACACAAAATGGAAAATTGAAACCACCATTGAGTTGCCTCAAGTGTGAGGACTTTAGAAAACCACACAAACAAGAGAAAACTACATTGAATTGCAAGATCTAGATCCAAAAAGTTTGAAGTTCTACCTCTGAATTGGAGCTCTTAAGGCCATGAATTCTTCAAGATCTTGATCCCTTTTTGCTCTGGAGATGTAATGGAGATGAGAGGCTAAGGAATTGAGCTTTGAAAATCAAATAATCATGTTGAATTTCAAGCTTGAAAAAGAGAGAAAAATTTGAAAATTCCTTTGGTATTGGTTGGAATTTCAGTGCTGCAGCATTTCAGGTCTTCAAAGGGTTCCCAAATGAGTGAGGATGAAGCTTTATTTATAGTTGAAGAGGGTTGTGCAGCATGATTCCCTCGTGTGCATGGCAATTTGAAATTTGGTGCATGGGCCTGTACAGGCGCATGTGAGGCCCAATGATGGGTGCAAATCCAAGCTGAACTCATTTGAAATGAAATTGGACATGTACATGTAATGTAATCAGCTTGCACATTAAGTTTCACCATGAAATGCAAAAGTGAACCTAAAGAAAGAGCTCTTCGAAACTCCCCAATGAAAAGTCAAAAAAAGTAATGTGAGTAATGGTTGGAAATCCCTTGAAATAGGGAACAAAAGTCATGTTGGGAAAAAATTCATTTGGCATTTGGAAATTAATGAAAACTGGTCGTGAAATTTTGGGTACAAAACATGTTTAAGTCACCTTTGAAAATTTTCACCAAAAGCAAGCCTATTCAAGCCCCTCTGTTTGTATTATTCAAGCTTCAAATGGAAAAACCTACAACATCAATGTTATAGATCTTTTCAAGATGATCAATTTAAACTCAAATTTTGCATCATTTTTATTTTCCATGACAAAGTTATGGGCATTTGAAGTTAGGTACGTTTTCAAATTCAATGACTTAGGTCCAATGTGACCTATAATATTTTGTATTATCACATATATTTCTTTTAGGATTATGAAATTTTGTCCAATATAACATTTCAAGTAGACACCTCAAGCTTTCCAATTCATTTGGTCTCACCTCAAAAATCATAAAAACTAAGGAAGTTAGGTCCTTGGGAAGTTGACCCAAAATTAGGGTTTCAGTCAAAATGACCTATAATGTTTTGAAATGAATGATGACCTTCCAAGTTTCAAATGGATATTTGATGAACATGAAAGTTGTTCATATGGTTCTTAAGAACAGTTTTTCTCTTGTGGTCATATTCATTTGATAAACACATCAAAAGTTACATCTTAGTGATCCTCAGTTTAGTCAGATGACTTGACTAGTCAACTTCTCAAGGCCAAACTTCCAATCTCGATGAATAAATGATTGAGGATACTCAAATAGAATCATATATGCATAAAATGATGAATGAAAGAACTTACCTTGATTAAATTTGATCATAGGTTTAGGTTACTTCATGAGCAAGGCACAGTCAAAACACAGTTGAATTAGGGTTTCCTTGAGAAACAATCCTCAAGCCCCTTGGGTTATCTTGATCAAATTGGAAAATTGAGGTACTTGGGAGACATATATGATGATTAGGAACTTTGTGGACCATTGTCATGATTTTTTCTCATCTTCATCTGGCCATTTCATTGAGTTTAGGAGCCTCCTAGGAGCATGGGAGCACATGATCACTTGAGCTTCAAAACAAAAAGTGTTAGTGATATATTTTTGTGCTTTTGGTTAGTAATCAAAATAAGAAAAGGAATAATATACAATACAAGCATGCTTGGTGGTCTCAAACCATTCACACAAGTCCCACCCTAGGGTTAAGAAGCCAAACATGCTATGATCCTTGAGGCAATGCACTAAGCAATGATATGATGCCATGAGGGATCTTAGGGTCAAAACTAGGGTCTTACAATTATGTTGAAACTGCGGCTGATAAGTCAATTGTAGGTCAACTTTGTATTTTTTTATCTTTCTTGTATGGACAATGTAAATGACAATTGAATGAATGAATGAACATTTTGGATGCAATGATTTAAAGAGCAATGCCATATTTTACAATTTATGACTTTGCCTTAAAAAATCCATGTTTGAATCAATATTGAAATGAACTATGATCACTTGAAAAAATGGCTATGAACACATGATGACATATGAAACTATGAATGCAACTTGAATCATAGGTTAATGGACTAAGAATACATAATGAACCATGAGAACAATGGACTAAAATTCACTATGAAACAATGAAATTAAAGGACTAGGAGATCATGGACCAATGAACTTAGGAAACATGGAATAATGGACTTTGCGTTCACCATAGAACTAGGATCAATGGACTTGAATAGCAAAGAGAATGCAACATGACATGAATTAAAGCTTGAACAAAGCTCTGGATCAAATGAATCATCAAACATGTAGGCGTGTAGATAAAATGGTTGACTTGTTGAATGAATCCTCCAGAACAAAAGCAAACTTGATGATTGATGATGCATGTCATAATGATCAAGAACCATCCTATAATGAATTAGGGTTTTGGAGAGGTCAAGATCAAGATGAAAGTTTTCAGCACAAGTGATCCATCAATGATATGAACCACAACTAGGGTTTCTAATACCCCAATGCAAGGCATATGATCCAAGGGAACCCAAGGCCAAGAATTAGGATTTAGGAATGAGTGAACACCATGATGCAATCTCCAAGGTCTCAAGTGTAACACCCCGATAAAAATAAGATAATTATTTAATTTAAGTTAATATTATATTTATTAATTTAATTAAATAATTGGAATTATTGGATTATTATTATTATTATTGGAATAATAATTATTGGAAAATATATATAAGTTGGAAATAAGAAAAAGAGTTCCATTTGGTAAAGAAAGGGTTTTTACGTGAAAAGCAGAGAAGCGGCTGAAAAGAGGAAAAAGGCAAAGAGGCAGAGCAAGAGGAAGAAGGTTGGAGAAGAGAAAAACTTGAAGCTTAAAGATTCGCCGGATTAACTCAGGTAAGGGGGGTTTATCGTCGTTTAATGGGTATTATGGGTTAACATGTAATGGGTAGTGATAAGCCATTGATTTGACCCTAATTGGGATGTTGAATGCTGAAAAATGGTGTTGGATAAGTTGTGTTAAAGCTGTAATTGACTCTGTAATTTGATGAGTCTTGATTTCCCGAAAGTGTAGCTTTTTACGGAATTGAAATCGGAGGTCCGGAAGTCCTCCAACGGCGGAAATGCGGAGAATTCTGCATTCTGCTTCGTGTTAGCGCAGGAACAGCTTTCTGTCTTGCGTTAACCGGTTAACCCAGGGTGTTAACCGGTTAACACTGTTAGGAATTGTGAAGTATTGCTGTTTTGCTTGCGTTAACCGGTTAACCCAGGGCGTTAACCGGTTAACACTGTTGTGATTTGTGAAAATTGCTGTTCTGTTTGCGTTAACCGGTTAACCCAGGGCGTGAACCGGTTAACACTGTTGAGTTTTGCCAGAAAGCGTGTTCTGTGTTGCGTTAACCGGTTAACCCAGGGCGTTAACCGGTTAACACTGTTGGAAATTGGAAAAATTGATATTTTAATGTTGTGAACATAATTGGTGATTGGCCTATATCGGTGTGTGATATAGTAGGGATTATTTCCCGTTGTTTTGAGTAGGATAGGTATTAGTAGAGTGTGCTAATACTGTGACTGAATTATTTGGCATGACATAATATGATTATGTGATAAATATGCTGATGATGTGTGGAAATATGCATAATGTTGTGAATGTATATATTATGTATGTAATTGTGGATGGACTGTTTTATGGCTTAGAGTGTGAGCATATGTCCATTGTGGATTGTTGTTGATGTTGCATGCTAGGTGATTTGGCATAGCATAATGTGGCCATTATGGTGGTAGCTAATTCCCATGGTGAGGAATTAGTGATGTTAGTCATTTTGGACTGTTGTTGATGTTTGCATGCTAGGTGATTAGCGTGCATAGCATGGCCCTTGGGGTGGTAGCTAATTCCCATGGTGAGGAATTAGTGATGTGAGTCACTAGGTCTCAAATGAGTGGGACTAGTGAGCTTGGTAGCCGTACCTGGATTTGGTCGGTGAAGTTGAACTATATGTTCACGAATAGTCGGTACCGCATGCATGGAGTCTCATTGCATAATGTATGTATGGCGTATAATATGAATGGATGTATTCCAATATTATACGTGTGTTTTGTGTTGGTGTTGAGTATGATTTGAGATTATACGTGTGCTTTATGTTGGTGTTGAGTATGATGTTTGAGTTGATGTGCCGTTACTGAATGGGTGTTATGATTAGGGTGATGAAATGTGTTAAATTACTTAACATTGCATGATATTTTATAATGCTTTTTATATCGATTGAGGAACTCACCCTTACAACTATTTTTCAGGTAACGAGCAGTGATTGAGTAGAAGCTAGTGCTTGGAGTCTAGTGTAGTCTCCTTAGTGGGTCATGCTCTGATAGATGTAACATTCGGGACGGGATGTTTTACCTTGTTGAATAATTTTACATGTAATGTGTTACATGTTTTGCATGATTGATTTGATTTCTATCCGCTGCGTATTGTGCAAATGCTTTATGTTTTGAATTAATAAAAGAGCATGACAGTTATTATGGTGAATGGTGTGAAGTGTTTGTGTGACACCCTTAATTGCACCTTTACTCTGATGTATATATCAATTGTTTTAATTAAATATTTGGGGTAATTTAGAAGGGTGTTACATTAGTGGTATCAGAGCATAGTCGGTCGAGTCGAGTCGTAATTATTCTGTTTCCCCTGTACGGGATAGGTGTTGTGTAACCCTATCAGTACTTATTGTTTAGCTTGTTGGGTTTTCAGAATAGAGATGGCTGGAAGAGGTAGAGATGATGCTGCGATTGCTGAGGCTCTGGGTATGCTAGCTGGAGTACTTGGAGGGAATCCGAATGTTGTGGGAATGGGAGCTGCTCGTCAACTGAGTGAGTTCCAGAAGAACAATCCTCCAATGTTCAAGGGAGCATACGATCCAGAGGGTGCTCAGAAGTGGTTGAAGGAGATCGAGAGGATCTTCCGAGTGACTGAGTGTGCCGATAACCAGAAGGTCAGGTTCGGTACGCATATGCTGTCAGAGGAAGCAGATGATTGGTGGGTTGCTAACCGTACTGAGTTGGAAGCTGCTGGGAATGCTGAGATCACTTGGGCGGTGTTCAGAGAGAGATTCCTGAGGAAGTACTTTCCAGAGGATGTCAGAGGAAAGAAAGAGATAGAGTTCTTAGAATTGAAGCAGGGCAATCGGTCTGTTACTGAGTATGCTGCTAAGTTCACAGAGCTGTCGAAGTATTACACTCCCTATGATGAGGCTACTGGGGAATTCTCGAAATGTGTGAAGTTTGAGAACGGGTTACGTCCCGAGATTAAGCAGGCTATTGGGTATCAACGGATTAGAGTGTTTTCTGATTTGGTTGACTGTTGCAGGATTTTTGAACAGGATACCAAAGCCAGAGCGGAGAGCTATCAGCAGAGGGTTGATAGGAAAGGCAAGAATCAGAATGATCGTGGGAAACCGTAAGCAGCTGGCAAAGGTTTCTAGCGACAGAGTGGGATGAAGAGGCCTAGTGGGGGAGACTCCAGTGCCCCTGCTAAGTGTTTCAGATGTGGTCAGGCTGGACATCGTTTCCATGAGTGTACCAGTGCTGAGAAGAAGTGTTTCAAGTGTGGAAAAGGTGGTCACTTGGCTGCAGAGTGCCGGTTGAAGACTGTGACTTGTTTCAACTGTGGAGAGGTGGGTCATATTAGCCCACAGTGTCCTAAGCCGAAGAAAGAGAACCAGTCGGGAGGCAAGGTCTTTGCTTTATCGGGTTCTGAGACTTCTGCAGATGATCGTTTGATCCGAGGTACGTGTTATATTAATGGCTTTCCTCTTGTAGCTATTATTGACACAGGTGCGACTCATTCCTTTATATCTTTGGATTGTGCTGTGAAACTTAAGTTAGAGATATCTGAGATGCATGGGAGTATGGTGATTGATACTCCTGCGAAGGGTTCAGTGACTACTACTTCAATTTGTTTGAATTGTCCTTTGAGTATTTTTGGTAGAGACTTTGGGATGGACCTAGTGTGTCTTCCACTAGTGCAGGTTGACGTTATTCTGGGTATGAACTGGTTGGTGTTTAACCGAGTCTATATCAATTGTTTTGATAAGACTGTGATCTTTCCTGAGATTGAGGAAGGGAAGAGTTTGTTTCTATCTGCAAGGCAGGTGAATGAAGCAGTAGCAGATGGGGCAGAGTTGTTTATGTTGTTAGCGACTTTGGAGGCTAAAGATAAACTGGTGATTTGCGATTTAGCCGTGGTGTGTGATTTTCCTGATGTGTTTCCTGAAGAAGTGAATGAATTACCGCCAGAGCGTGAAGTTGAGTTCTCGATTGATTTGGTACCTGGTACTAGGCCGGTGTCGATGGCTCCGTACCGTATGTCTGCTGTTGAGTTAACTGAATTGAAGAGTCAGCTGGAAGATCTGTTGGATAAGAAATTTATTCGTCCGAGTGTGTCACCGTGGGGTGCACCAGTGTTATTGGTTAAGAAGAAAGAAGGTACTATGAGGTTGTGTGTGGACTACAGGCAACTGAATAAAGTGACGATCAAGAATCGGTATCCTTTGCCGAGGATTGATGATTTGATGGATCAGTTGGTTGGTGCGAGTGTGTTCAGCAAAATAGATTTGAGATCGGGTTATCATCAGATACGTGTGAAAACTGAGGATATTCAGAAGACTGCTTTCAGAACAAGGTAAAGACATTATGAGTATTCTGTAATGCCTTTTGGTGTAACTAATGCGCCTGGGGTATTTATGGAGTATATGAATAGGATTTTCCATCCGTACCTAGACAAGTTTGTTGTGGTGTTTATAGACGATATTTTGGTGTATTCGAAATCGGAAGAAGAGCATGCTGAGCATTTGAGAGTGGTTTTAGGAGTTCTACGAGAAAAGAAGTTATTTGCTAAACTGTCCAAGTGTGAATTTTGGTTAGAAGAGGTTAGTTTTCTTGGTCATGTGATTTCAAGAGATGGTGTTGCTGTTGATCCTTCTAAGATAGAAGCGGTATCTAAGTGGGAAGCTCCGAAGTCAGTTTCGGAGATAAGGAGTTTTCTTGGTTTGGCTGGTTATTATAGGAAGTTCATCGAGGGATTTTCTAAGTTGGCGTTACCGTTGACGATGTTGACTAGAAAGGGGCAAGCGTTTGTTTGGGACTCAAAATGTGAAGAAGGTTTCCAAGAGTTAAAGAGAAGGTTGACTACTGCTCCTATTCTGATATTACCGAGTTCGTCGGAATCATTTGAGGTTTACTGTGATGCTTCATTGTTGGGTTTGGGTGGTGTTTTGATGCAGAATAAGCAGGTTATAGCTTATGCTTCGAGACAACTGAAGGTTCATGAGAGGAACTATCCGACACACGATTTAGAGTTGGCAGCCGTGGTATTTGTTCTGAAGTTATGGAGGCATTACTTGTACAGGTCAAGATTTGAGGTTTTCAGTGACCATAAAAGTTTAAAGTATTTGTTTGATCAGAAAGAGCTGAATATGAGACAGAGGAGATGGTTAGAGTTTCTGAAGGATTATGACTTTGGTTTGAATTACCATCCGGGTAAAGCAAACATAGTGGCTGATGCATTGAGTCGGAAATCATTGCATATGTCTATGTTAATGGTTAAGGAATTGGATTTAATTGAGCAGTTTAGAGACTTGAGTTTGGTGTGTGAGAGTACTCACAATAGTGTTAAACTGGGAATGTTGAAGTTAACGAGTGGTATTCTGGATGAGATTAGAGAGGTTCAGAAATCCGATGTGCTTTTGGTTGATAAGTTGACTCTAGTGAATCAAGATCAAGGTGGTGAATTCAGAGTTGATGAGAATGGTGTTTTGAAATTTGGTAATCGGGTGTGTATTCCGGATGTTACCGAACTTAAGAAGAGTATTCTTGAGGAAGGACATCGTAGTGGCCTGAGTATTCATCCTGGAGCTACGAAGATGTATCATGATTTGAAAAAGTTATTTTGGTGGTTGGGAATGAAAAGAGAAATTGCGAGTTTTGTTTATTCTTGTTTGACTTGTCAGAAGTCAAAGATTGAGCATCAGAAGCCGTCTGGGCTAATGCAACCGTTGGCTATTCCAGAGTGGAAGTGGGATAGTATCAGTATGGATTTTGTTTCGGGTTTCACGAGGACGATTAATAATTTTGAAGCTATTTGGGTGATTGTAGATAGATTGACAAAATCGGCTCATTTCATTCCGATCAGAATGGATTATCCGTTAGAGAGATTAGCTGAGTTGTATATTGAGAAAATTGTAAGTTTGCATGGTATTCCGTCGAGTATTGTTTCGGACAGAGATCCTAGATTTACATTGAAGTTTTGGGAAGGTTTGCAGAAGGCTTTGGGAACTAAGCTGAGATTGAGTTCTGCATATCATCCGCAGACTGATGGTCAGACTGAGAGGACGATTCAGTCACTAGAGGATCTTTTGAGGGCTTGTGTTTTGGAAAAGGGAGGTGCTTGGGATTGTTATTTACCTTTGATTGAGTTTACCTACAACAATAGTTTTCATTCGAGCATTGGTATGGCACCGTTTGAAGCTTTGTATGGTAGGAGATGTCGGACGCCTTTATGTTGGTATGAGTCCGGTGAGAGTGCTGTGGTTGGACCGGAGATTGTTCAACAGACTACGGAAAAGATTAAGATGATTCAGGAGAAGATGAGAATTGCTCAGAGTCGTCAGAAGAGTTATCACGACAAGAGGAGGAAGTCACTTGAGTTTCAAGAGGGAGATCATGTGTTTCTTCGTGTTACTCCGATAACTGGGGTTGGTCGAGCTTTGAAGTCGAAGAAGTTGACACCTCGATTTATTGGTCCTTATCAGATTTTGGAGAGGATAGGAGAGGTAGCCTATCGTGTCGCTTTACCGCCGTCACTTGCGAATTTGCATGAGGTTTTCCATGTGTCTCAGTTGAGGAGGTACATTCCTGATCCGTCGCATGTGGTCCAAGTAGATGAGGTACAGGTGAGAGATAACCTGACTGTTGAAACATCACCTATGAGGATAGGGGATCGAGAGTTGAAGCAGTTGCGGGGTAAAGAGATTGCCTTGGTGAAGGTAACTTGGGGAGGACCAGCAGGTGGCAATGTGACTTGGGAACTTGAGAGTCAGATGAAGGAGTCTTATCCGGAGTTATTCGCTTGAGGTATGTTTTCGATAAAAATAAGATAATTATTTAATTTAAGTTAATATTATATTTATTAATTTAATTAAATAATTGGAATTATTGGATTATTATTATTATTATTGGAATAATAATTATTGGAAAATATATATAAGTTGGAAATAAGAAAAAGAGTTCCATTTGGTAAAGAAAGGGTTTTTACGTGAAAAGCAGAGAAGCGGCTGAAAAGAGGAAAAAGGCAAAGAGGCAGAGCAAGAGGAAGAAGGTTGGAGAAGAGAAAAACTTGAAGCTTAAAGATTCGCCGGATTAACTCAGGTAAGGGGGGTTTATCGTCGTTTAATGGGTATTATGGGTTAACATGTAATGGGTAGTGATAAGCCATTGATTTGACCCTAATTGGGATGTTGAATGCTGAAAAATGGTGTTGGATAAGTTGTGTTAAAGCTGTAATTGACTCTGTAATTGGATGAGTCTTGATTTCCCGAAAGTGTAGCTTTTTACGGAATTGAAATCGGAGGTCCGGAAGTCCTCCAACGGCGGAAATGCGGAGAATTCTGCATTCTGCTTCGTGTTAGCGCAGGAACAGCTTTCTGTCTTGCGTTAACCGGTTAACCCAGGGTGTTAACCGGTTAACACTGTTAGGAATTGTGAAGTATTGCTGTTTTGCTTGCGTTAACCGGTTAACCCAGGGCGTTAACTGGTTAACACTGTTGTGATTTGTGAAAATTGTTGTTCTGTTTGCGTTAACCGGTTAACCCAGGGCGTTAACCGGTTAACACTGTTGAGTTTTGCCAGAAAGCGTGTTCTGTGTTGCGTTAACCGGTTAACCCAGGGCGTTAACCGGTTAACACTGTTGGAAATTGGAAAAATTGATATTTTAATGTTGTGAACATAATTGGTGATTGGCCTATATCGGTGTGTGATATAGTAGGGATTATTTCCCGTTGTTTTGAGTAGGATAGGTATTAGTAGAGTGTGCTAATACTGTGACTGAATTATTTGGCATGACATAATATGATTATGTGATAAATATGCTGATGATGTGTGGAAATATGCATAATGTTGTGAATGTATATATTATGTATGTAATTGTGGATGGACTGTTTTATGGCTTAGAGTGTGAGCATATGTCCATTGTGGATTGTTGTTGATGTTGCATGCTAGGTGATTTGGCATAGCATAATGTGGCCTTTATGGTGGTAGCTAATTCCCATGGTGAGGAATTAGTGATGTTAGTCATTTTGGACTGTTGTTGATGTTTGCATGCTAGGTGATTAGCGTGCATAGCATGGCCCTTGGGGTGGTAGCTAATTCCCATGGTGAGGAATTAGTGATGTGAGTCACTAGGTCTCAAATGAGTGGGACTAGTGAGCTTGGCAGCCATACCTGGATTTGGTCGGTGAAGTTGAACTATATGTTCACGAATAGTCGGTACCGCATGCATGGAGTCTCATTGCATAATGTATGTATGGCGTATAATATGAATGGATGTATTCCAATATTATACGTGTGTTTTGTGTTGGTGTTGAGTATGATTTGAGATTATACGTGTGCTTTATGTTGGTGTTGAGTATGATGTTTGAGTTGATGTGCCGTTACTGAATGGGTGTTATGATTAGGGTGATGAAATGTGTTAAATTACTTAACATTGCATGATATTTTATAATGCTTTTTATATCGATTGAGGAACTCACCCTTACAACTATTTTTCAGGTAACGAGCAGTGATTGAGTAGAAGCTAGTGCTTGGAGTCTAGTGTAGTCTCCTTAGTGGGTCATGCTCTGATAGATGTAACATTCGGGACGGGATGTTTTACCTTGTTGAATAATTTTACATGTAATGTGTTACATGTTTTGCATGATTGATTTGATTTCTATCCGCTGCGTATTGTGCAAATGCTTTATGTTTTGAATTAATAAAAGAGCATGACAGTTATTATGGTGAATGGTGTGAAGTGTTTATGTGACACCCTTAATTGCACCTTTACTCTGATGTATATATTTGTTGTTTTAATTAAATATTTGGGGTAATTTAGAAGGGTGTTACATCAAGCACCTAGAATTAGGGTTTCACCCCTTGATTCCAAATGATGGGCTTTCCATATTCTCTAGGGCTTGATTCTCAAGCAAACCCTAGCTTTGGTTAGGTATACATAACCACAAAATTTGAATTTATGATCATTTGAAAGTGCTATCATGAATGAATGATGCACATGTATCGAGTATGAATATGGACATATGAATCTCAAACCAAAAAATTAGATAAAAAGTGGAAAGGGGAGGGAAATTTTTTGGGTATGACAATAAGTAGTCATTATTAAACCTCCATCCTTGTCACAATAATCCCGTACTTATGAACCATATGCCTACGTTCCGTGGAAACTAATAAAAAACCATCCATCCATGCATTCATGAACATTCATGCATCATTAATCAATAAGAAAAGCTCTTAAGGATTTTGTTTGTTTAAACGCGGGAAATACAAAACTTTTCTACAAACATAATCATGGATCCCACAACAAGGAAAATCATCTTCCCGTTCAGATACAAGAGTCCAAATGTTGACACATTGAAGGTTATTTACTCTAGGATAACGTCCCTCAAGGATAACAAATTCAGAGCTACCTTTGGGAACATCGTCCACCTCCTGACATAAAAGGTTGACTATGGTGTAATCACCACTTTGGCTCAATATTATGTTGTCCCTCTGAGGTGCTTCACATTCCCAGACTTCCAGATTCTCCCAACTCTGGAAGACATTGAAAGGCTTCTCAATTGACTGATAAAGGAATATAATCCCTTCCCCAAGTTGGAAGAAGGATTTTGCTTGCCCAAACTATCTACAACCCTGGGTATCAACGCCAATGAACTAGTGTCCGACTGGGAACCTAAAGGTACTATTAAAGGTCTAACACAAAGATTCCTTGAAAATCATGCTTGGAATATGTTTAAGGTAGAAAGACCAATTTTTGCAGCGTAACTTAAGCACTCTTAATCTAAGTAATTATTCTATTCCCTAACATAGACAAATTTGTAGATCACTTAGAGGTGGAAATCTTCCTATCCAAGAACCCGATGCCATTCTTGCTCGTGGACTTCTATCATACCTTCCATACAAGGCATGATAAAAAAGGAGGCACCTTTCTCTGTTGTACCCCCCTTTTATAGTTATGGATTAGGACCCGCATGCCTCAACGAGGACCCTTCGCTTACAATAATTTGTCTTGGCCCCAAAAATTCGTATCTCTCTCAGCTAGTTCAATCCTTTGGTATAAAAGAAAATGGGAAATTAAGGATTTCATTTCAAGATGCAGAGGATTCCCAAATGTCCCGTTAATAGGAACACATGGTTGCATAGACTAAAACCATGTGCTACTTGTCATAACCTTAAATTTTCCCTACACCATGTCATCTTGTTAAGCCCAAAACCTTAACCATACATACCACACACATCATCTAATATGCACCTATACTTAATGATCACAATAACCCACAAGTCCAAGGCATGTGATTCATCTGCAAAGCCCCAAGATCCTTTGGTCATGTTGAGGGGTGCCCAAGCCACCTTAAACCTAATCTCATCCTCAAGCATCCCACAAATCTTGGAGGAGCACTCAAGACATCTCACTCACTCCCCAAGTCCAATTTAGGTGGTGAGTCCCCTTTGAATAAGCTTCAAGATTCATCTGGTCACCCAAGGACCAAACCCTAGCTATTGACCCTCCTTTTGGCTTGTATAAGTCATGATCCACCATTGGATCTTGACCATGCCATCAAGGACCCCTAAAATCCAAAGTTTTTTCATTCCTCATATCCTTTAAATATCTCAATTGGATCCCTACAACTCAAACCCTAATTCATTTGACCATGGTTCTTGATAAAACTTATGGCTTAAGAAACGCTAATTTAGGGGCTTCTTGACCATTGAGATTGATCATTTTTGTCCATACAATCACCCTACCACTCATTAAATATCATTTCATGTCCATTACAATCCAAATCAACCATTTAAACATCCATTCAGTCCCTGTTGCAAGTAGCTAGTTCACACTTGATGTTTCAACCTTCCATGACTTGATCCACCCACTAATTTGAGCTAAACTCATTCCAAAAAGGCCCAAACTTCATTTCCTATCATGATATGATCCTTTTAGGTCAAACCATCCATCATTGTTGCTTAAAAAGCAAGAAATCACAAAAACCCTAAAACTAGGTCATGTTGGTTGGTTACATTTTGGCAAGAATGGCCTATGGAAAGTTCCAAAGACCATAACTTCTTAATTTTTCAAGATTTTTGAATTCCACTTCAAGCCAAATTTCCTAAATAACTTCCTCTCCAACTTTGTTTCAAGTTATAATACCTAATTCATTGAGGAAATGGTTCAATTTTTCTATTGGCCAAGTTGATCCAACATGCCTACCATGCCCTAAAATCATGTCATGACCACTACTTTGACATGTTTCCATATCCAAACCACAAGCCCTTTTGACCTGGTTCCTTTTTCGTTCAATCAAGTTCATGGCAAGGAACAAATGGCCCAAAATTGAAGAAAAGTGCACGAGCCAATTTCATTTGGCCTTGGTTCAAACATGAGTGTCCATCCTCATCAGCATATCATAACAAGTCAGTCAGAATTTGCAAAACCTTGCACCAAGTGTCCAAACCATCTAAATCCGATTTCAATGGTCCCCAAACATGTTACATATGATAGTTTGGTGTAGTAGGAAGTTAACTTGCAATCCAAAACATGCCAAGGATCAAAACTCGACCCCATGTGCAAATGCTGACTTTTCCAAAAATGGAAAAAATAAATTTGCATAGAAGGCTACTTCTTTACCCATGTATATTCCTAATTAATGCAAGGGACCAAGACAAAGTAGTCTGAGGTGCAAGAAAGCTCAGACAACAACCACCTTTGTCCCCAATTGATCATCCAAAACATTATTCGACCCTCACCCACTTTCTTAGCAAACAACCATCTTTTTCCCTCCAAACCATCCACACACCTTCCCTATAAATAGGGGAAGTTGTTCCCTTCATTTTCCACACTAAAAAAGGCCCTAAACACTCATTCCATACTTGAACCAAAGGTTCCATAACAGAGATCATGTTTCTAAGTTTCCATGTGTTTTAATCCCAAATAACAACCCAGAAACCTTCATTGATCTTCACTCAAGCTTTCCCAGTCCCTAACTCATCCTCCCCAAGCCTCATCTGAGATGAGCTCAGTCGTCAGAATCCTTCTCTGAATCAATCCCGACTAGTTAGAAATACTCATCTCCTTAACTCAAATAAGTTACCCTCTTGCTCGAAATCTTTCACCGATCATTATCCTAAATTTGTAGCTTCGATTGCTCAATTTCCATCATTTAATTTTTAAATTAGGTTAAGTTTGTTCATATGGTTTGATCATAAGAAATCCATACTCAAAGTCAACCAATGGCTTATGAGTGTGGAGGTTAGTTTGTTTTTGATTGGGGAAGATGATTCCATGGAAAAATCTGACTAAAAACATATGTTTTAGAAATTTGATTTTGAGATGATTCGAGGTTGAAGACAATCGTTGTCGCGTTTTTCAAATTTGAATAATTGTGTTGGAACTCTGTGATTGGTTGCTTTGCACAAGTAGTCCATTTATTTACTATTTTTATTATTTATTCATATTAGTGCATTTTGTAATCACAACTGGGCCATTGGCCCAGTGGGTGAGGGGATGAACTCCCCCCTGACCCCAAGGTTTAGGGTTCGAGCCATGCTTATGCACCCTGACCATTTTCCTTTTTCTTTTATTTATTTTATTCATTTTATTTTTCTCTTTTGATTTATTTTTTAACTCTCTTATTTTTATTATTTTGGAAAAAATGTTGAACATCAACCCCCCTTATTTTTGCCTCTATATTTTAATAGTTATTTTATTTATTTTATTTGGATCATTTATCATAGACTTTTGAAATGAAGGAATCATGAAAACCACTTAAGTCATGATATGCTTGGTTTAGGGTTGATAAAACCTTTCATACTTCAAATCTACCATTAGATGACCATGAGTTCATCCATGGTAGTTTGAAGTACAAATAGGTTTCCTATATTTCAAGCAACTTGGTCATTTGACTTGTGGTTGAAGTTCAAATTTTGTTAAGTTATGGATTCATCTGATACATTTCCTTTTCATTTGATTTATGTTAACCCACTAACCCTTCTATACTTTGTTTATTTATCATTTTGACTTGTTTATACTAACCATATGACTTGTTAATTTTTCATCTAGTTCAATATGACTTTCTAAAACAACTAAAATCAACCATTCAACTTTGGGTTATATATTCTTCTTTTTATCAATCTATTGATATATGGACTTGAGAATGAACAACTTTCATTATTGCAAATTTTAAGACCCCAATTTTGACCCTAAGATCCCTCATGTTTTTCTCATCATATACATTAGCATTGGGATCACACCTTGGCATCCTCCTTACCCCTCATTCATTGGGTTTGCATTGGGAGAGATCACCAAGCATATTTGATTGTATCATACTTCATTTTTCTTTGTTTGCTAACCAAAATACCAAAAATATGTCATTATATAGTTTAACTCTTTTATAGGTAGTGCACATGCTCACTTATGCTCTATCAAGCTCACATCTAGGGCTTAAGACCCTCACTGCAAGGATCTCAATCAAGAATTGGTTTACTATGGCTCTAAGTATCATATATGAATCCCCATGATCTTCACATGTTATTTTGATCAAGAAATCATCAAGAGTTTGGAGTTGGTTTGCCTTGGAAACCCTAATTCATCTAGGTATCTTGTGTGACTTCTTCACCAATTGATGAAATACTTCAAGGGATACTTCATATTACATCATCTTATGCATATATGATCATCCATGAGTCCTAAAAGTCTAGAGAACATCAAGCTAGCAAGTTGGTTCATGGTAGTTGACTAGAGGAATTCAACTAGTCAAAACTGGGGTTCCCTAGACCCTATCTCCTACAATTTTTGTCATATGAAAATGATCCCAAGAGAAATGTTACTCTAAATTACATTCAAAATAACTTTCATGTTGAGGTCTAGATCTAGTTTTGCTTGGAAAGTCATTTTTTGTGGTGAAAGATTATAGGTCATTTTGTCTAAACTCTAATTTGGAGGTCAACTTCCTAAGACCATAACTTGCTCAATTTTTATGAGATGAAAGTTATTCAAGTTGCATTATCAAATTCAAGATGTATAATTCAACTTTTATGTTTAGAGTAAGTGCAAATTCAACTTTTAAATGCATGTGATATGAGGAAACATTATAGGTCATTTTGGGCCAATACCATTGAACAAGTGATTTTCCTCAACTTCTAAAATGCATACCTCATTCATGCTAAATCCAAATAAGGTCAAATTTGTGACCAGGTTTAAGGACTTTGAGAGAGATACAAGTTTGATAAAGGAACTTTTCTCATTTGAAATCCATAAAAAAAGTTACCCAAGGTGGAAGAAGTGAACATATGTCTTGGTACTTAGAATTTTTGTTTTGATATGTTTGAGTTTCCAAACTTCCACCTCAAAATTCATTATGATACAAGCTTCAAATGAAAAAAGTATTCAACATGAAAGTTGTTCCCCTTGATCTAAACTTTCTAAAAAGTCCAAATTCATCTCATTTGGACAAAGAATGAATGACCTGCACATGTATTAAAGATGAAGGACCATTTGGAAGATTTGAAGTTCCATTTCTCACACACGATTACATGGCCTTTCCACATGACTTCAACATTGCTTACACTCATTTTTAGACCTGAATGCATCATTACATGGGCCTATCACACGTCCATGCATCCATGCAAAGGTGATTTTCTATTTTTGAATTTTTGAAGAGGTGTGCAATTATCAATGACCTTGGCTATAAATAGAATCCCTCTCACTCGGAATTATGGACCCTGGCGCGCAAGCTTTGATTCAGCAACCCTAAACCCTCTCATTCAAAGGATAAGCTTGGTGATTTCCATCGAAAATCGAGTTTGAAATCTCCCACTATTTTGAGATTCAAACTCCAAGAGTACTTCTTCTTCCTTGATCCATTTCCACTCCATTAAGCATTTGAAGCAAGGCCAAGCACAATTGAGAGCAAGATCGTGTCCATCTGAACCTGCAGTAAAGGTGAATTTCTGAATTTTTCATCTCTTCGATTCCCCCTAATTTTTCCACTATTCTTGTTGACTTTTGGTTGTATGAAGTCCTACCAATGTAGGCAACAAGATTGAGTTGCTTAGAGGTCAAATCGAGGCAACTCAGATCATGATCCTCAAAATTCAACTCCCTGTATCTTTCTATATACTTGGAGTTAGGTGAAATTGGGGCCAAATTCGAGCTCCTGAGCATTTTTAATTTAAATTCATGTCCTCCTTTTTTATTTTGGTGATGGTTGAAGATGGAGCAGTCCGGTGAGGTCCACCGGAGAAGAAGACCGGAGCTTTGGCTCCGACGATGTGTTGGCATATCTCTAGACCACATGATCCTTCTATTTTGTTTTAATCTTGAGCGTCCAAATTGATTACCACACGTGTGGAACATTGACTAAGGTTCACCATGGATAGCGCACTCTGATTCACTTAATCTGCCACCTCAATTAATGAGGGAGATCATGTGGTCCACGTTTTTTTTTGTATTTTCTGATTTTCATTTTAATTGCTTTATTTTCATTAATTCATATTAATTTTAATATTGATCCAAAAATTATGGGACATTCACCGAAAACTTTAAAATAATTTTCTCTTTTATTTTCTGAATTAAAATTATTTTTTGGATCAATATTAATATTTTTCATGATTTAATTGTTTTTTTGCATATTTTTAATTGTTTAAAAATACTTTAAGTTTCTAAAAATTATGAAATTTTTCCTCCAAGGTCCTTTGACCTTGTTTGACCTATGATAAATCTCTTGGCCATTTATTTGGTGTCTTGAAGAGGTTTTAGGATTTTGATCAACCATAATTTAATTTAATGTATTTTTTAATTGATCTTTAGTTGTTTAATTGTGAATAAATTGTGTTGAGCTATTTTTATTGACTTATTGAGTTTGACTTTTGTTGTTGGGCCTTGGTCAAGGTTGATTTGACTTTGTTGGATTAAAATCATTGGATTTAGGGGATTGATGAAATGTATATTTCATCTCCCAAAATGAATGAATGATTTTAATTTGATAAAAGTCCTCCCATGACCAATTTGTGTTTGTCTCCTTTCCCCTCCCTCTTCATCTGCAATGACATTCTATCCCATCCATTTGATTTGACCTATGATATCTCTACATCCTAAGGCTAGTTGATTGCAAAATCAACATAAGTATGGATGAGATTAGGTCCCATTTTTTCCATTTTCTTTTAAGTGTGGTATGCTTTAAGAGTATGGCTCATAAGAACATATCTCTAACATGCATTAACACTAAAATTTCTATTGCCCAACCTTAAATAGTTGTGACTTCTACATAAGTCCAATTACGATTGCTTAACATAGCGCTAAATTTTGACCCAAAAGTATAGCATTTTAGTAAGTGAGATTGTAAGTCTCCCCCTTTCATGGTATTGTATGGAAACTTTGCCTTTTTTCCTTCCTTTGGAAGATGTCTTGGTTCAAGGATCCATGCTTGTGAATAGAGGGTTGAGTGTTCTCCAAAGAATGACTTAAACAATTGAAAAGCAAAAGCAAAACTAACTTCTAATCAACTAACATTTGACTAACTTTTAATTTCAAGTCATTTACTTTATGCAATTTAAATTCAAGTCTTTATCATTTTTCCATTATTCATACCATGTAACTTGTTTACTTTAGTTCCATTTTTACTTTGCTCACTTGAGCCATATCTTGTGATTATATTGTGATTGTATATACTTGTTTGTCTATTTTGTTTGTGTTTGTGGTCTTTTTGACCTTAATGTACATAACAACAAAAACCCTGAGACATTGGACTTAGAATTAGGCAACATTCCCTATTCAAAAAGGACCTGGCCAATGCCATTTTGTTTTCCGAAGCCAGTCATTGTGAATTGAACTTTCATCTAAAGCAAGTATTAAGATCCCTTTTGAGTTCATCTGCTACATGGCCTTGATGAAATTGTTACTTTGAACATGTGCCTAATGCCTTATTTTGAGCGATTCAAGGAGTATATCATCTGATACATGGGGAAGCTTTTGAAGAGGACTATGCAGTTGCTAGCTTGGATGTGGCTATCTTTATTTGATGCCTTGTTCTTCATGTTGCTATTGTGTGTATTGATATTGCTTGATTCTAAAGTCCAAAGGGAAAATTGGGTTTTTATATGACATTCTTGTCTATTGGATTGCATCCCATTGCTCTTAACTTTTTATATGACTCTTAACTTTTAATTTTTGCTTAGGATTAGTCTCTTCATCTCCTCCCACTTCTTTAATTTCAAATCTCTCCCTCCTTTTAAAATCTTCTTTGCTTGTGATTTTTAAACATAGACTTTATTGCAAATTAGAAACTTTGGCCTTATGCCATTGTATTTTTAAACTTATTTTTCTTAATCAAACTTGTAAATGAACTTAACCGTACTTGACTTAAAATTTCAAAAGACAAAAAGAACTAACACTCATTCAAACTCTTTTAGGCCCATTGTGCCTCTTTTAAACTTAAAATTTTGTTAAAAAGAAACTCATTCACTTTGAAATTGATACCACGAACTACGGGATTTTGATCCCTCATTTCTATGTTGGTACATAGGCACAAGTCCGAAGGTCTTGTCAAACACAAAAAATATAAATTAATGAATTATTTTATCATCCCCACACTCTATTTATTGCAAACATCTTTATACCAAAACACATGTACACACAAATAAGGGCTCCCTAGGACACTTTGGGTGCTAACACATTCCCTCTGTGTAACCAACCCCCTTACCTGTAATCTCTAGCATTTTATTAGTTTTGATTTGAAAACTTCTTGTCTTTGGGTTTTGTTCGTACTTTTCCCTTTTCCCTTGGAAATAATAAAAGCGCGGTGGCGAATCTAGTTTAATTGACGTCA
The DNA here is from genome assembly GCF_024323335.1 of Lathyrus oleraceus. Classification (NCBI taxonomy): domain Eukaryota; kingdom Viridiplantae; phylum Streptophyta; class Magnoliopsida; order Fabales; family Fabaceae; genus Lathyrus; species Lathyrus oleraceus. The sequence goes on along the minus strand of NC_066583.1, from coordinate 475,696,098 downwards.
AGCTTGTCCATAGCTCGATGGTCATAAATTTACCGCTACAAAAATTAAGCGGTGACTCTGCTAGGGTGTAGTCTCTAGTGGGTTTAGCCTACTTTTTTGTGTGCATATAATTATATATTTGATGTATGCATATTTGTTTGTATGATGTAATGTGCTTGCTGTGCTTTGTGATCTCTAAGTGGTGAGATAAGTTCTAACCCGAACTTGAGTGCAATTAAGATAGGAGGATGGTATAGTCATGTTCGACTTGGGTGGAGTAGTCCTTAACAAGTTGGCTTGAGACCCATCTACTCATTGGAGACCCTTTTGGAGCTATTGATATCACACAAGTTATTTGTGGTTAGGTATTACTTTCTCTGATTTGGGGTCTGAGAAGCTGAGGACCGTAGAACATTTAACCCATCTTGGCCTATTTAGGACGTAGTGCGGAGACTGTTCAGGTGTAAACTTGATAACAGTTGTTACGCAATACTACACTCAGACGAGTTTCTCTTGAGAATATTATGGGTGGATGAGTCAGTCATCTTAACTTGTAATATACGATAGATGGAATTAAGACTCTGGGAACTTTTTAAAACGTGATCTACAGGTTTTTATCCTTAGTAAACTCCTTTGGGATGGTTCTTAACCTGACTCCATGCTCGTGACTCGCAACGAACCCTTGATTCTTGGTTGATCCAATCAAGTCTTGTCAATATCAATGGAACTTGGATATTGATAAGGTGAAAACCATAATCCACCAAAATGGATGATTGATCTTGACAATGAATTGATTCATCCCTTGACCTTTGTGTTGCCTTGTGTGTGATCCCTTACTTGTGATTGTTGCATTCATGCATTCATGCGCATCATAACATTCATCACAAAAAAAAATAACTTCAAGGAACTGAGGTTTTATTTGCAAATATTTTCAGACCATGGATTGTCGATGAAGGAACACTAAGAAGTACAGTTTCAGATGTCCAGATTTGAAAGAGTTAAGGAAGCTATCATCCTTTGTATTAGATCCCTTGGACTTCAAACAACTTCATGGGAAGCTTCTGTCTGTGTTATCTGCTGATGTAGTGGAAGGACTCTTGAGTGTATTGGTTCAATTCTATGATCCTCTCTACCGTTGCTTCACTTTTCCCGATTATCAGCTTGTGCCTACGTTGGAGGAGTATGCCCATCTCTTGGGAATACCTGTTTCTAGCAAGGTTCCCTTTAGTGGATTGGAGGAGATTCCTAGATCTCATATTATAGCTGAAGCTCTTCACTTGAAGAAGTCTGAGATTGAGGCTCATTGGGTGAAGAAAGGAGGTATTTTTGGGTTGACTTCTGAGTTTCTCATAAGTAAAGCTATTTGCTTTGCTCAACCCGATAGCATGGGTGCTTTTGAAGCTATCTTTGTATTGCTCATCTATGGGTTAGCTTTGTTCCCTAACATTGACAGTTTTGTTGATGTTAACGCCATTAGAATCTTTATGATTGGGAATCTTGTGCCTCCTTTGTTAGGTGATATGTATTTCTCTTTGCATCTAAGGAATTCTAAAGGTGGTGTAACTATTATATGATGTATTCCTCTTCTGTACAAGTGGTTTATTTTGCACTTTCCTCAAACACCTGCTTTTGTGGAAAACAAACAATGTCTAAGGTGGTCTCAGAGACTTATGTCTCTCACTAATAATGATATAGTTTGGTATGATTCTTCATTGAGTAGCTTGTATATTATTGATTATTGTGGTGATTTCTCTAATGTGCCTCTCATTGGTACACAAGGAGGAATCAACTACAACCCCACTTTGGCTAGTCGTCAACTTGGGTTCCCCTTGAGAGGAAAACCTAATAACACTCAGTTAGAAGGTAGTTTTTATTAAGAGGGTAAAGATCCCCAACATTTGAAGCAGAAGATGGTATATGCTTGGCATAATGTGCATAGGAAAGGAAGTTTTGAGCTTGGTCCATGCAGTTGTGTAGCTTTGGAAGCTTACACTCTTTGGGTGAAGAAGAGAGCTTTAGAGTTGACGATGTCGTATGCTTGTGAGAGACCTATGTCTATGGTTGTGGTTGAGTCATCAACTCTCCCTAACCAAGATGTAGAGGAGTTAGAAGACGCACTCGCTAAGATGAAGCAAGAGAAGGATATGTGGGAGGAGCAATTCCATGCTTTGAGCAGAAAGCATGAAGAGTTACAGCTTGAGTCTAGGTACAAAGTTGCACTGATTGAGCTTCTTGAAGACCGAGTAGTGAAGAGACAGAGAGAGCCAGGGGATCCATCTTCCTCTAGTATACCTCAGCCTTCCGTTGCTTGGAAGAAGATTATTGATCAGCTTGTCCTCGAGAAGGCTCAGATGAAGACTTCTTTTGAGTCTGAGATCTGACGCATCCGAAGGAAGTACGCGCCTGCAGCCAGATCATCTGACACGGTTGTTAGGGGATCCATAGAATGACTAGTTTCCTTTTCTCTTGTATTTGTACTCAGTGTAATACTTCCAAATTATATGAATAAAAGAGATTTTTATGGTCAATTAAATTGTTACAATTGTTATTATATATTTGAAAATAAAATGGTATGTTCCTTGAAAATAAAAACAATCAAAGCATTGCATTTCATGTATCATATGCATAACAGGTTTTTCTTCCACCATATGTCTTATTGGTTATTCTTTTGTGCTTTGGCCAAGCTGACTCCTCGATACAATACTCGCGCTAATCGTCCAAGAATCATGGAACACTTGGAACAAGAGAACAGAGAACTGAAGGACGAGATTGCCCGCCTGACTGCCATGACGGAGTCAGTTCTAGCTGCTTAGAGTCAATCTTCTCTAACGCTTGCAACTCCACCTCATCAGAGGACTGTTATTTCAGAGGTTGTTACTTCAACTGTACCTGCCACCCAGTTTGCTCCTACCATGCCTGCCGGATTCCTGTGGGGAATGCCGCCTAACTTTGTGCCTGAAGGGTTTGCGCCTATTTTTGCTTCCATGCCAGCATCTAGCCCGGTCATATCTATTCCTCCTCCAGTTGTTCACACGCTACCTCATGTTAAAGACACCATCTATCATTCCGAGCCGTCTGAGGGTCCGGATGTTTATGAGAAGTGTAAGACCCCAACTTTGACCCTAAGATCCCTCATGCAATTCCATCATAAGCATTAGCATTAGGGATCATACCTTGGCATCCTCCTTACCCCTTTTCATTGGGTTTGTTTTGGGAGAGATCACCAAGCATTTTGTGATTGTATCATACTTGTATTTTATCATTTCACGAAACCAAAATACCAAAAATATGTCTTTGTATTTTTCTAACTCTTTTGTAGGTAAGGCATGATCTCATTGATTCATCAAGATCACATCTAGGGTTTGAGACCCTCATGAACAAAGAGAATAACCAAGAATTAATGGCTATGAGCATCATATATGAGTCCCAATGATCTCTACATGTTATTTTGATCAAGTTTTCTTCAAGAGTTTGAGGGTGATTTTCCTTGGAAACCCTAGTTTGACTGGGTATGTTGAGTAACTTCTCCAACAAGCTATCTAACCAATTGATCAGATCTATCAATGGACACTTCTCAAATCATCATCTTAAGCATATATGATCTACCATGAGCTAAGAAAGTCAAGAGAATTGGAAATTAGCAAGTTGGTTGATGGTGGTTGGCCAGATGAATTCATCTGATCAAAACTGGGTCTTCCTAGACCCTATCTCCTACAATTTTCACCATATGAAAATTATTCCAAGAGAAAACTTACTCTAAAAGACATCCTAAACAACTTTCATGTTGAGACCAAGATCTAGTTTTTCTTGGAAAATCATTTTCTATGTTGAAACATTATAGGTCATTTTGTCTAAACCCTAATTTAAAAGTCAACTTACCAAGACCATAAGTTGCTCAATTTTTATGAGATGAAAGATTTACAAGTTGCACAATCAAATTAATTGTGTCTACTTCAACTTTGATGTTTGGAGTGGGATCTAATTCAATTTTTTTGAGGATGTGATATGAGGTTACATTATAGGTCACTTTTGACCTATACCATTGATCAAGTGATTTTTCCAAACTTCAAAAATGAATAACTCTATTATTTCAAATCCAAATGACATGAAATTGGTGACCATTTTTAAGGTATTTGAGAGAGATACAACTTTGATAAATACACATTTCTCATTTGAGGCTCATATAAAAAGTTAAGTAAGGTGGAATATTGAGACATATGGCTTGACACTTAGAAAATTTTTGATATGTCAAAAATTTCCAAACTTCCACCTTAAATTTCTCCAAGTTCCAAGATCCAAATGAAAAAGTGTTGAACATGAAATTTGTTCCTCTTGATCTCACCTTTCCAAAGAGCTCAAGTTCATTCATTTTGGACAAGAAATGTATAGGCTGCATATGGCTTAAAGAGGGTGACATCACTTGGCAAGGATCAAGCTTCAAACATCAATGTGCATTTGCCTTGCAATCCATGCATCATTACATCACCATTTGTGAAAATTGGAAAGTGAGGTGAGTGTGCAATTATCAACCATTTCAGCTATAAATAGAGCTCCAATTGTGCAGAATTACACACACAATTGTGCTAGCTTTGATTCCCCATTCCAAACCCTTAATTCTCAAAGGATAAGCCTGAAAAATTCTCTTGAATTTGAGCTTGAATCTCCACTGTTTTGGAATTCAATTCTCCAGGAATCCATAGCTTTTTAACCATTAAATCCTTCTCCTGCAAGCAAGTGGAGTGAGTCCAAGCACAAGCAAGATCAAGATCCATCGAATCCAGACTTACATTGAAGGTATTTTTCAGAAATTTTGAACTCTTCGATTCTCTTAAATTCTTGCTCAATTCTATTGATTCTTTGGTTGTCCGAAGTCCTAGCAATGTAGGCAAGAAGATTGAGTTGCTTTGAGGTCGAATCGAAGAAACTTAGTTCATATACCTCAAATTTCAATTCCACATATCTATCAATATACTTGGAATTGGAGTGAATGGAGGTCATATTCGAGCTCAGTGCCATTTTTTCTTTAAGAACATGTCCTTGTTTTTCATTATGGTGATGGTTCATGGTGGACCAATCTGGTGAGGTACAACGGAGAAGATGACCGGAGCTCTGGCTCCGGCGATGAGTTGGCAAGGCTCTGAACCACAGGATCCATCCATTACGTTTTAATCTTGATCATTTGTTTTAAATACCAATGGTGCAGCGCTGTTGACTAAGGACTATGTGGAACGCACGCTAAGGACCATCTGATCTGCCACCTCAATTAATGAGGGAGACCTGATGGTCCACGTAATTTAGATTTTCTGAATTTTTATTTTAATTGCATTTTCTTCAATAGTTCATATTAAATTCAATATTGATCCAAAAAATATGGGACTTTCACCAAAAAATTTCAAATATTTTTCTCTTTCATATTCTGAATTGAAATTATTTTTTGGATCACTATTAATATTTTTCATGAATTAATTGATTTTGCATTTGTTTTTAATTCTTTAAAAATATTTCTAAATGTCCAAAAATTATGAATTTTTTTCTCCAAGGTCCTTTGACCTTGTTTGACCTATGATAAATCTCATGGCCATTTCTTTGGTGTTTTGATGAGATTTTTGAAATTGGACAAAACATATTTGATTTAAATGCCCTATTTTATTATTTTTATTTGAATAAATGTCAATTAAATTTTGTTGACCATTTGTATTGACTTGATTGAGTTTGCTTATTCTTGTTGGGCCTTGGTCAAGGTTGATTTGACTTGGTCAAATTAATATCATTGGATTTAGGGGATTGATGGAATGTACATTCCATCTCCCAAAATGAATGAATGATATTAATTAGATTAGATAAAAGTCCTCCTTTGACTAATTTGTGATCGCATTCATCCCCTTCCCGCATCATCTCATTCCTCTTCTTCATTCATTCATTTCCATTTGGCCTATGACATCTCAAAGTGCTAATGCTAGTTGATTGAAAAATTAACATGAGTATGGATGAGATTAGGCCACATCTTTTGCATATTTTTTGTGTGTGGTATGTTTTATGAGCATAGTCCATTATACTATGTCTCTAACATGCATTAACACCAAAATTCTATTTCTCGACCTCAAATAGTTGTCACTTCTACATCAGTCCAATTACGATTGCTTAACATAGCGCTAAATTTGTGACATAAAAGGCATAAGCATTCTAGTTAGTGAGATTATAAGTCTCCTTACTTTCATGGTATTATGTGGAAACTTGACCTTCTTTCCTTGCTTTGGAAGATGTTTTGGTTCAAGGATCCATGCTTGTGATCAATAGGTTGAGTGTTCTCCAAAGAATGTCTTGAAATGAAAAGCAAAACAAATACTAATTCCTAACCTACTAACTACTAACTTTTAATTTCATGCTTTTACTTTAATGCAATTTACTTTTAGCACTTTATTTACATTTGCCATTGTTCATATCATTCTAATTGTTTATGTTAATGTAATTTTCACTTTGTCCACTTGGACCATATTGTGTGATATATTTTGTTTGTGTATGCTTTGCTTGTTTGTGTGGTCTTTAACCATTAATGTACATAATAATAACCAAAACCCTAAAAAACATTTGAGTGGACTGTTGGCTTGATCTTGGACAAATGAACTTAGAATCTAGGCAACCTCCCTAAGCTAAAGGACTTGGCCAATGCCAAATTGTTAAAGAACCAAGTGCTTGCAATGTTGAACTTCATCTGATGCATATTTGAAGATCTCCCTAAGATTCATCTGCAACATGATCATGGTGTAGCTGTTATTTTGAACCTGTGACTTGTGGAATCATCTGTTGCATGGGCTATTTTAGAGAAGATAATGGAATGGATAAGCTTGGATGAGGCCATCTTTATTTGATGCCTTGCTCTTCAAGATAACATAATTGTGTATTTGTGTGTTGCTTGATACAAAAAGTCCAAGGGAATTCTGGGTCTCTATTGACATACTTGTCTATTGGATTGCTACCCATTTGGTCAAATCTTTTCAACTCTAAACTCTTAATTTTTGTATATAGGGTAGTCTCTTCATCTTCTCCCCATTTCTTTAATTTCAAAATATCTCCCTCCATTTTTAAAAACCTTCTTTGTGTGAACTACTTTTGTTCTAAACTTTGACCACTTTTGCAAAAAGATCGAAGCTTTGGCCTTATGCCATTGCATTTTCAAACTTCTTTTCTTAAATCAAACTTGTAAATAAACTTAATTATACTTGACTTAAACTTTAAAAAAAATCCAAAAAAAACTAACTCATTCAAACTATTTTAGGCCTTTGTGCCTTTCAAACTTAAATTTTGTTAAAAGCAATGTACTCACTTTGAAATTTGTATCACGAAATATAAGGTTTTGATCCCTCGTTTTTAAGTTGGTACGTAGGCACAAGACCGAAGGTCTTGCCAAACACAAAAATATAATTAATGAATTCTTTTCTCATCCCCCCATTGTATTTGTTTATAAACATCACTTTATGCCAAGTACATATGCACACAAAAAGGGCTCCCTAGGAGTACCTAGGACACTTTAGGTGCTAACACCTTCCCTCTATGTAACCGACCCCCTTACTTGTGATCTTTGACTTTTTACTAGTTTTTATTTGAAAACTTCTTACTATTTGGGTTTTGTTCGTACTTTTCCCTTTTCCCTTGGAAATAATAAAAGCGCGGTGGCGACTCTTGTTATTTGATCTCTAGCTTGTCCATAGCTTGATGATCATGAATTTCCCGCTACAGAAATTAAGTGGTGACTCTACTGGGGAGCAGTCTCCAGTGGGTTTAGCCTACTTTTTCTGTGAATATATTTGTATATATGTGATGTTTGTATATATGTATGTGCGATATGATCTGCTTGTTGTGCTTGGTGATCTTTGAGTGGTGAGATAAGTTATATCCCGAACCTGAGTGCAATTAAGATAGGAGGATGGTATGGTCATGTTCGACTTGTGTGGAGTAGTCCTTAACAAGTTGGCTTGAGATCCATCCGCTCAGTGGAGACTCCTTTGGATTTGGAAATGTCACACAAGTATTTATGGTTAGGCATTACTATTTCTAATTGGGTCCAAGAAGCTGAGGACCTTAGAACATTTAACCCATCTTGGCCTATTTAGGACGTAGTGCGAAAATTGTTCAAGTGTAGACTTGATAACAGTTGTTACGCGATACTACACTCAGACGAGGTTCTCTTGAGAATATTATGGGTCGATGAGTCAATCATCTTAACCTGTAATATCCGACAGATGGAATCATGACTCTGGGAACTTTTTATAACATGATCTATAGTTTTTATCCTTAGTTCACTCCTTTGGGATGGTTCTTACCCAGAATCCATGCTCGTGACTTGCAACAAACCATTGATTCTTGGTTGATCCAATCAATGTCTTGTCAATATCAATGGAACTTGGGTGTTGATAAGGTGTAAACCATAATCCACCAAAATGGATGATTGATCTTGATAATGACTTGATTCATCCCTTGACTTTTGTTTGCCTTGTGTGTGATCCCTTATTTGTGATTGTTGCATTCATGCATTCATGCGCATCATAACATTCATCTCAAGAAAATTTCAAGGAACTAAGGTATCATTTGCGAATATTTTCAGACCATGGATTATGGACGAAGGAACACTAAGAAGTACAGTTTCAGATGTCCCGACTTGAAAGAGTCAAGGAAGCTAGTATCTCTTGTATTAGATCCCTTGGACTTTAAACAACGTCATGGGAAGCTTCTGTCTATCTTGGTTGCTGATGTGGTTGAAGGACTCTTTAGTGTATTGGTGCAGTTCTATGATCCTCTCTACCATTGTTTCACTTTCTCAGATTTTCAGCTTGTGCCTACCTTGGAGGAGTATTCTCATCCCTTGGGGATACCTGTTTCTAGTAGAGTTCCTTTTAGTGGATTGGAGGAGATTCCCCGATCTAATATTATTGCTGAAGCTCTTCACTTGAAGAAGTCTGAGGTAGAGGCTCATTGGGTGAAGAAAGGAGGATTGTTTGGATTACCATCTGTTTTCCTCATCAAGGAAGCTACTACTTTTGCTCAAGCTGGTAGTATGGACACTTTTGAAGCTATTTTTGTGTTGCTCATCTATGGATTAACTTTGTTCCCTAACATTGACAGTTTTGTTGATGTTAACTCCATTAAACTTTTCTTGATTGGGAATCATGTGCCTACTTTGTTGGGTGATATGTATTTCTATTTGCATCTAAGGAATTTTAAAGGTGGTGGAACGATTGTCTGATGTATTCCTCTTCTGTACAAGTGGTTTATTTCGCACTTGCCTCAGTCGCCTGCTTTTGTGGAGAACAAACAATGTCTAAGGTGGTCTCAGAGACTTATGTCTCTCACTAATGATGATATAGTTTGGTATGATCCGTCCTTGAGCTGTTTGAAGATTATTGATAGTTGTGGTGAATTCTCTATTGTGCCTCTCATTGGTACACAAGGAGGAATTAGCTACAACCTTGCTTTGGCTCGTTGTCAACTTGGGTTCCCCTTGAGAGACAAACCTAATAACACATTGTTAGAAGGTATTTTCTATCAAGAGGGTAAAGATCCCCAACATTTGAAGTAGAAGATTGTGCATGCTTGGCATAATGTCCATAGGAAAGGAAGATCCGAGCTTGGTCCGTGCAATTGTGTAGCTTTGGAAGCTTACACTCTTTGGGTGAAGAAGAGAGCTATGGAGTTGAATATGCCTTATCCTTGCGAAAGACCTATGTCTATGGTTGTGGTTGAGCCATTAACTTTCCCTAACCAAGATGTAGAGGAGTTGGAAGATGCGCTCATCAAGATGAAGCAAGAGAAGGATATGTGGGAAGAGCATTTTCGTGCTTTGAGTAAGAAGCCTGAAGAGTTGTGATTGGAGTCTAAAGACAAAGATGCGCTTATTGAGCTACTTGAAGACCGGGTGACAAAGAGACAGAGAGAGCCAGAGGTTTCATCTTCTAGCATGCCTCAGCCTTCCGTTGCTTGGAAGAAGATTGTTGACCAGCTTGTCCTCGAGAATACTCAGATGAAGGTTTCTTTTGAGACCGAGATTCGTCGCATTCAAAGGAAGTACGCGCCTTCAGCCAGATCTTCTGGCATTGTTGTTAGGGATCCTTAGGATGATTAGTCTCCTTTTATCTTGTATCTTTTTATTTCGGTTTTTGAAATTGAACTCAGTGTAATCCTTCCAAATTATATAAATAAAAAGAGATTTTTGGTCATATCAAATTATTGCAATTGTCATTTAAATATTATATATTTGCAAATGATATAGTAGGTTCCTTGGAAATAAAAACAATCAAAGCATTGCATTTCATGCATCATTTGCATAAACAGGTTTTTGCCAGGTGTCTGATTGTTGTTTCTTTTGTGCTTTAGCCAAGCTGACTCACCGGTTCAATACCAGAGCCAATCATCAGAAAATCATGGAGCATCTAGAGCAAGAGAACAGAGAGCTGAAGGACGAGATCGCCCGACTTACTGCCATGATGGAGTCAGTCCTTGCAGCTCAGAACCAAGCTTCTCCAAGACCTGCAACTCCTCCCGCGAGGACTGTTACTTCAGATATGGTTACCTTTACTGTGCCTGCTACTGCTGCCCACTTCGCATCAAACTTGCTTGCCGGACTCCCATGGGGAATGCCGCCCAACTTTGTGCCAGAAGGCTTTGCGCCTACTTTTGCTTCCATGCCGGTATCTAGCCCGGTCATGTCCGTGCCACCTCCAGTTGTGCACACTTTGCCTCGCGTAGAGGATACTATCTATCATTCTGAACCGTCTGAGGGTCCGGATGTTTATGAGAAGATGGAGGAAATGAAAGATCAATTTCTTGAGCCGCGCAAGGAAGTGAAGACGCTGAGAGGTAAAGATTTGTTTGGGAAGAGTGCTGTTGAATTGTGTTTGGTATCCAATGTTAAAATCCCGGTGAAATTCAAAGTGCCTGACTTTGAAAAATATAAAGGGAACTCTGGTCCGCTCAGTCATCTTGTGATGTATGCCCGCAAGATATCAACTCAGACAGATAATGACCAATTGCTTATTCACTAGTTCCAGGATAGCCTGATTGGTGCTGCACTCCATTGGTATATGGGGTTGGATAGTGCAAGTATCCGCACTTTCAATGACTTGGGAGAGGCTTTTGTGAAGCAATACAAGTACAATGTGGACATGGCGCCAGATAGAGACCAGTTGAGGTCTATGTCTCAGAAGGACAAGGAGACATTCAAAGAATACGCGCAAAGGTGGAGGGAGTTGGCTGCCCAGATCACCCCTCCTTTGGAGGAGAAAGAGATGACAAAGATCTTCTTGAAGACCCTGAGTTTATTTTATTATGAACGCATGATTGCTAGTGCCCCAGTGATTTTACCGAAATGGTAAACATGGGGATGAGACTTGAAGAAGGAGTCCGTGAAGGACGTTTGTCAAGAGATGAGGCGTCAACGAGTAAGAGGTATGACAGTAATTTCAACAAGAAGAAGGACAGTGAGACAAATGCAATTTCCAGTGGGAGGCAGAGGAGGCCTCAAATCATAAGAAATCCACCACCCCGTTAACATCATCATCATCAAGTGTCATCAGTAATTCCTGTATTTTCTAATCAACAAGCAACACCAATTCAACAACAACCACAACATCAACATCAACAACAACAACCGCAACAAAGAACAAATATATACAACAACAACAATACCAATAACAATCATCATCAGCAAAATTTCGAGAGGAAAAAGGTCTCTTTTGAACCGATTCCTATGTCGTATGCAGAGTTGTATCCCTCCTTGGTTCTCAAGAACCTGATTCAACCGAGGAACCCACCGCAGATCCCAGAACCACTTCCTTGGTGGTATAAACCTGAGCTTCGTTGTGCTTTTCATCAGGGTGCACCCGAGTATGATATTGAAAACTGTTATCCGTTGAAGTATGAGGTTCAAAAGCTTATGAAGAGTGGTATGGTGTCCTTTGAGAACCGCGCGCCAAATGTGAAAGCAAACCCTTTGTCCGCTCATGGGAACTCTTCATTGAATATGGTGGACGGTTGTCCTAGCGAGTACAAAGTTTTTGATGTGCGTTTCATCTGAGGATCCTTGGTGCAAATACACAAGGACATCTGCATGGTGAGTGAATGTGAACATGACCATGATGGTTGTGTTGTTTGTAGCATGAACCCAAGAGGGTGTGTTGTAGTGAAAAGAGACATCCAGCGTCTGATGGATGAAGGCATGATTCAAATCTGTCAATCTCGTCATGTAGATGACGACGTCAATGTCATAGTGCCTGTTTTCAAACAACAAGAGCGGTTGGTAATTCAGTATGATAGCAACAACAATAAGAGTGACAGTCAAAGATCAGTATCGTCGTTGGTAATACAATTAGCGGGCCCAGTCCCGTATTCATTTGATAAGGCTGTACCGTACCAGTATAATGCTACAATGATAAAGAATGGTCAAGAGGTTCCATTATCTATGACTAGTTCAGTGGTGAGCATTGCTGATGTGACGAAGGTGTCCCGCAGTGGTCGAGTGTTTGGGCCAGTCTCCCCAGAAAGTAAAGAAGAGTCGATTGTTGGTAAGAAGGTGGAGGTGCCTAATGTAGATCGAGTTGGCTGTTCAAAAGATAAGTCTGGTGAATCCAACAACTTGAAACCTAATGATGATGATGAGGTACTCCGATTGATAAAAAGGAGCGAGTTTAATATGGTTGAGCAACTGCTCTAGACTCCCTCAAAAATCTCAGTGTTGTCTCTGCTGATGAATTCTGAAGCGCACAGAGAAGCACTACAGAGAGTTCTTGAACAAGCATATGTAAAGCAAGATGTTACTGTGGATCAGTTTGATCACATTGTTGCTAACATCACTTCATGCAATAATTTGAGCTTCTGTGACGAAGAACTCCCCGAGGATGGAAGAAATCATAATTTGGCTTTGCATATTTCAATAAACTGTAAGGAAGATGCTTTGTCAAACATGCTTGTTGACACCGGTTCGTCACTGAATGTGCTTCCGAAGTTAACTTTGTCGAAGTTATATTATCAAGGGGCGCCCATGAGATATAGTGGTGTAATCGTCAAAGCCTTCAATGGCTCGTGCAAAACGGTTATTGGTGAAGTGGACCTTCCAGTCAAGATAGGTCCGAGTGATTTTCAGATTACTTTTCAAGTAATGGATATCCTTGGCCTACAGCTGTTTATTAGGAAGGCCATGGATTCATGAGGCAGGGGTTGTTACCTCCACTCTGCACCAAAAGCTCAAATTTGTCAAGAATGGAAAGCTTGTGATTGTTGGGGGAGAGAAGGCGATGTTGGTTAGCCATCTGTCATCTTTCTCATATGTAGAAGCTGAGGATGAGGTTGGAACTCCGTTCCAAGCCTTATCTATTGCTACTGAGAAGAGAATTGGGGCACCTATGTCCTCGTTAAAAGATGCTCAGAAGATTGTGGAAGAAGGCAATGTTGATCAGTGGGGGCGCATGGTAGAGGTCTCCGACAACAAGGGCATAACTGGTTTGGGATTCCAAAGAGGGTCGTCAGCTGTTAGATCTGAAGATATACAACTTAGCTTCCGTAGCGGAGGGTTCATTCATGGCAATGAACAATACTTAGCTGATGTTCTAGAGGATAGCGAAGAGGAAGACTGCACCAACTTTGTAACGCATGGAAGGACATGCAACAATTGGACTACCGTTGATATTCCTATTATTTTGCATCGACATAAGAAATTGCTTTTATATTTTTTAAATCCTTCTCTTATGCCTAAGGGAGAAGTGAACATTGTTTGGGCATTTTAAATTGATCATCAATAAAATTAATTCTATTCATCCATATCTTTGATGTTTATTTTTACTTTTTGCTTTATTCCGAAAATGGTAATCACAAAAAACATAAATAAACAATATAATTGTCCATCTGAATAATATTTGGTCACAAATGCACTTCTCTAAAATCAAAATATCAAATCATTATCCAGGTTGGTCCCTAACCCCATTGAATATAATGATCCTTCTCCTTTTCCAAATTTTGAATTCCCTGTGTTTGAGGCCGAGGAGGAAAGTGATGTAGAAGTGAGTGATGAATTGTCTTGTCTTCTTGAGCAAGATGAAAAGATTATTCAGCCATTTGAAGAGCAGATAGAGCTTGTCAACTTAGGTTCCAAAGATGATATGAAGGAAATCAAGATTGGGTCTCGACTGTGTCCAGATGCTAAGAAGGGGTTGATTGATCTTCTTCGAGAATATTCAGATGTGTTTGCTTGATCTTATCAAGACATGCTTGGGTTGGATTCTGAAATTGTGGAGCATACGTTGAAGCCAGAATGCCTGCCAGTCAAGCAGAAGTTGAGAAGAGCTCATCCTGATATGGCTGTGAAGATCAAAGAGGAAGTGAAGAAGCAGATTGATATCGGTTTCCTTGTGACCGCTGAGTATCCGTAATGGGTGGCCAATATTGTGCCTATGCCAAAGAAAGATGGAAAAGTCCGCATGTGTGTTGACTATAGAGATTTGAATACAGCCAGTCCGAAAGATGATTTCCCTCTGCCACACATTGATATGTTGGTAGACAATACTGCTAAATTCAAAGTCTTTTCGTTTATGGATGGATTTTCCGGATATAATCAGATCAAGATGGCACCCGAAGATATGGAGAAGACCACATTCATTACATCTTGGGGAACATTCTGTTATAGAGTGATGCCTTTCGGTTTAAAGAATGCTGGTGAAACTTACCAGAGAGCAATGACTACTCTTTTTCATGATATGATGCATAAAGAGATCGAAGTCTATGTCGATGATATAATTGCTAAATCCAGTGATGAAGAGGGACATGTTGAGCATTTGTTGAAGCTATTCCAACGTTTGAGGAAGTATAAACTCCGATTGAATCCCAATAAGTGTACTTTTGGTGTTCGTTCTGGTAAGTTGTTGGGCTTTATTGTTAGTGAGAAGGGTATCGAAGTTGATCCTACCAAGGTCAAAGCAATACAAGAGATGCATGCGCCCAAAACTGAGAAGCAAGTCAAAGGTTTTCTCGCCCGCTTGAATTATATTTCCAAATTCATTTCCCACATGACTACCACATGTGCGATTATATTCAAGCTTCCTCAGAAAGATCAGTCTTGTGATTGGACCGAAGACTGCCAGAAAGCTTTTGACAATATCAAAGAATATTTGCTTGAACCTCCGATTTTGTCTCCCCCTGTTGAAGAAAGACCATTGATCATGTATTTTACTATGGTAGAAGATAGTATGGGTTATGTTCTTGGTCAGCAAGATGAGACTGGGAAGAAAGAATTTGCAATTTACTCCCTTCTTAAGAAGTTCACCGACTGTGAGACTCGGTATTCAATGCTTGAGAAAACTTATTGCGCATTGGCTTGGGCTGCTAAGCGTCTGCGCCAGTATATGTTGAATCATACCACTTGGTTGATATCCAAAATGGATCCAATCAAGTATATATTTGAGAAGCCTACTTTAACTGGGAGAATTTCCCGTTGGCAGATGTTGTTGTCGTAGTATGATATCGAATACCGATCTCAGAAAGCGATCAAGGGTAGTATTTTGGCTGACCATTTGGCTCACCAACCAATTGAAGATTATCAGTCAGTACAATATGACTTTCCTGATGAAGAGATTTTGTACTTAAAAATGAAAGATTGTGACGAACCATTGCTTGAAGAAGGGCCAGAACCTAGTTCCCGTTGGGGCATGGTATTTGATGGAGCTGTTAACCAATATGGAAATGGAATTGGGGCACTGATTATTACTCCTCAAGGAACGTATATACCATTTACAGCTAGATTGACTTTCAAGTGTACAAACAACATGGCGGAATATGAAGCTTGCATTATAGGGCTTGAAGAGGCCCTGAATCTCAGAATCAAGTACTTGGATGTCTTCGGTGATTCGACTTTGGTTGTGAATCAGATCAAAGGAGAATGGGATACAAATCAACTCGGTTTGGTACCATATAGAGATTATGCGAGGAGGATTTCAACTTTCTTTACAAAGGTTGAGTTTCATCATATCCCTCAAGATGAGAACCGGATGGCAGATGCCCTTGCAACATTGGCATCAATGATTGTAGTGAAATATTGGAATGAATTTCCCAATTTATCTGTGATGCGTCTTGATAGGCCAGCTCATGTGTTTGTTGTTGAAGAGGTCAAAGATGAGAAGCCGTGGTACTACGACATCAAATGCTTCCTCCAAAGTCAGATTTACCCACCTAGGGCATCTTTGAAAGATAAGAAGACTTTGAGAAGATTAGTCGGTAATTTCTACTTGAATTCTGATATATTGTACAAAAGAAAATTTGACATGGTTTTGCTCAGATGCGTGGATAGACACGAAGCAGACTTGTTGATGACCGAAGCGCATGAAGGTTCCTTTGGTACTCATTCCAATGGACATGCAATGGCAAAGAAGATGTTGCAAGCAGGTTACTATTGGCTGACAATGCAATCTGACTGTTGCAAATGTGTGAAGAAGTGCCACAAGTGTCAAATTTATGCTGATATCATGTTCCTCTGACACTTTTTAATGTTATCTCTTCCCCATGGCCCTTCTCCATGTGGGGAATTGATATAATTGGGATGATTGAGCCCAAAGCTTCGAGGCCAATACTTTTGGTACTTGCATCGAATTATTTATTAATAATAAAAGGCATTTTCTTTATTATGGTTGATTAATAAAGTCCCTGGAATAGATAGTCCGTTTAATGTATTAAGTGTGAATTAATCATGAGAGCACATTAAACATAAGGACATTATTCTTAAAGTATCCGTAGTCGAGCTTTAGTGTGAAGTGGGATAACATTAAAGCATTAAGACTATTATGTTTGTAGATTGATGATCACATCTCATGGATCATGGATAAAGAGTTATCAAGTCTTAAACATAGGTATGAATATTAGGAGTAATATTCATACCGGATTGACCCGCTATGAGAATACTATATAGAAAGTTATGCAAAGTGTCATAAGTTATTCTCATGGTGATAATAGTGTATACCACTCTTCGACCTGAAACCACTATGGATCCTAGATGTAGAGTCAAGTGCTTTATTGTTGATCCAACGTTGTCCGTAACTGGATAACCATAAAGACAGTTGATGGGTACTCCACAAAGCATGTTGAGGGACATGAGTATCCTAGATGGAATTTGCCCATGCTGCGTAACAGGATAAATGTCTATGGGCCCAATATTGAACTGGACAAGGATGACACGGTCTATACCTTGTGTTCAATATAGACATAAGGGAAAATGGGTAATTATACACATAATTATTATCACTGGAGGTTTTGTCAGATCACATGACGTTTTCGTGTCTTGGGAAGCAGTGATGTGTTGCTAGATACCGCTCACTGTTTATTATGTTAAATGCGTGATTTAATATAATTGCCAACATCGCGAAAACCTACAGGGTCACACACAAAGGACGGATTGATGAGAGATAGAGTAACTAAGGAACATCGTAAGGTACGGTGCACTTAAGTGGAATACGAAATATGGTAAGGTACCAAATACTTAAGTGATTTTGGCATATTATGAGATATGGGCCAAAATACACTTAAGTGGGCTTTTAGCTTGAAGCCCACACAAGTGGTTCTATAAATAGAACCCCTTGGGTAGAAGCATAGTCACTCCACTCAGACTGAAACTCAAGTAAAGACTTGGAATTTCGTTTGCCTCTCTCTCTCACTCAAAGCCTTCATTCGTACCAGCTAGCATTGAGATTGAAGGAACCTGTTCGTGTGGACTGAGTAGAGACGTTGTCATCGTTCAACGTTCGTGATCGCTCCGTGGATTTGTATCCAAGGTTTGATCGTTATAAAAGATCTGCACCAAAGGTTTGAATCGCCACAAGAGGTAACAATTCTATCACTGATGATGCCCATTCGTAAGGATCACTAAATGGAGAAAATTTTAAATTCCGCTGCGCCTTGGATGACAATTCTCCTTTAGTGGTATTAGAGCCATTTACGAAACCATGAATCTGATAACTGTTTTTGTTCTGTATTAATATGATTAAAGACAGAATGAATCAAAGATTAAATTGAGATCGGTCAAGTCATATATGTGATATATGTAATTCTGATGCAAAATACATTATATATGATATAGTGTTCTCGTTTCGTTCATTCAAACACTCAATGATTGTTTTCCTTTGAGCGATCAATGGTCATTTGCTTCTTGATCCGACCTTAGTATGGTGAAGCAATGACGTGTTGATCAATCATATTGAATCAACAATCGAGATATGTTTGACGGTCAGAAATTGGTGCATCAGGGTTAGTGACGGCACAAGGGTTGTGTTGTCAGAGAGTTATGCGATTGGGGTTGTGACTGCACAAGAGTTGTGCTTTCTAAACACTTTTCCGAACAATGTTAACCGGTTAACGCATATGGTTAACCGGTTAACGCAATACGAAATAATTTTTTTTAATTTTTCAAACAGTGTTAACCGGTTAACGCATATGGTTAACCGGTTAACGCAAGACGGAAAATAGTTTTCCAAGACATTTTCAAACAGTGTTAACCGATTAACGCATTTGGTTAACCGGTTAACGCGAGGCAGAAAACAATTTTTTGAACAGATTTTAAACAGTGTTAACCGGTTAACGCATATGGTTAACCGGTTAACGCAAGGCAAAATTCACCCGTTCGGCTAACTCAGTGCTTTAAAAGTATTAAGTGTTGATGCGAAAAGCGACATTGATTTTAAATGAATTGTTCATTAAAATGTGGTGATCGGTCGTTGAGATTTAATTTGATTTTAATTAGTTAAAGGAATTAATAATAATAATAAAGTGTTTATTATTGTCTTGTGGTGATCGGTTATGGCCTTAGTTTTCCTTTATTCTGCTTTGGGTTTTAAAATACGACCTACGTGTCGTGCCTCTCTCTTTGTCTCCCAAATGTAACTTCTTTTCTCATCTCACTCCCTCGTATGTAAAACGAGTTTCTTTTATGTAATGTAATGATATGAAGAAAGCAAAGAAGTCAGTGCCAAAGGAGGACAACCTTGAAGATCTTGCTTGGAGAAGCTTAGATCGTTGTTAGGTTAGCTTAGGTTCTCTCATTGGCTTGGGAGAACAATTGCGCTAGGGGCCATAACTGTTTCATTTTATTTGTATGTATGTTGATGCATGTGAATGTATGTTGATGCATGTGAGAGACGGTTTATATGATAAACAAGCCGGTGAGATCAGAAAAATTGCAATTCCCTCAAATTAAATATTAAGTTTATGCTTTCCAAGTTTTAACACTCATCAAGACTAGTATCGAATAATGTAGGTTTCGCCTACGCGAGGTGCATATTCTATATTAGTAAGGTGCGATGGGATAATTGTAATATCCAACTGTTAAAACAATGGGTCAAACTTAACTAAACAAATTATAATAAGATTATATATATGTTTAGAAGCAAGAGTTGGGAATGATCCATATGATGGATTGGAATAAGGAGTTATTCACCCAACTGAAATTTTCGAGAGTTGTATCAGATACAATTGGAAGGAGTTCCTACCTAAATAACCTAGTTTTGTGTAATCCGCCTACGCGGACTTAGAACAAAGTGAAACATGGATCTCGACCCACTAGAAAATCTTCCAACGGGATTTTCCGAATCAAATGATGAGGGTCATTTGTTTTTGAATAAAACAGTGGGAGCATGTTTAATTAAAGGCCTAATTAAATATGTCAATGATACTTATATTTTCATTAATCCTTATGTAGATAACCATGACAACAAACACCTCTAACAACATATTGCGATCAAACCTTGAGAAAGAAAAATTATCTGGGACAAATTTTATGGATTGGTACCGAAACATGAGGATTGTCCTCAAACATGATAAAGGGAAAGGCAAGGAAGTTTCCAAACCCAAACCCACTATTGCTGCTTTGAAGCCTAGTGGAAGCATAGAAAAAGAAGGCGTCTGCTTCCATTGTGGTAAGACCGCACACTGGAAGAGGAACTGCCCAAAGTACCTGGAAGATAGGAAGAATGGAGTAGAGACTCCAGCTTCAGGTATTTTTGTTATTGAAATAAATTTATCTACTTCTGCATCATGGGTATTAGATACTGGATGCGGTTCTCACATTTGTACAAATGGGCATGGACTAAAAAGAAGTAGAGATTTGGCAAAAGGTGAAGTCGACCTACGAGTTGGTAATGGAGCAAAGGTTGCTGCCTTAGCCATAGGAACTTATGAATTGACTTTACCTAGTGGTTAAATAATTCAGTTAGAGAACTGTTATTATGTACCAGCAATTAGCAGGAATATTATTTCCGTTTCTTGTTTGGACAAGTTCGGTTTTTCATTCATAATAAAGAACAATTGTTGTTCAATTTATTTGAATGATATATTCTATGCTACTGCTCAAATGAACAATGGATTATATGTCCTTGATCTTGAAATGCCAGTTTATAACATTAATACTAAAAGGATGAAACCTAATGAGTTAAATCCAACTTACCTTTGGTATTGTCTATTAGGCCACATAAATGAGAAACGCATTTCCAAACTCCATAAAGATGGATTTTTGGACTCTTTTGATTATGAATCATATGAGACATGAAGATCTTGTTTAATTGGAAAGATGACAAAGTCTCCATTCACAAGAAAAGGTGAAAGAGCTAATGATCTTTTGGCCCTCATACATACTGATGTATGTGGACCACTGAACATACCAGCCAGAGGAGGTTTTTAGTACTTCATCACATTCACTGATGATTTCAGTAGATATGGTTATGTGTATTTAATGAAACATAAATCAGAGTCCTTTGAAAAGTTCAAGGAATTCAAGAATGAAGTACAAAACCAACTAGGTAAGAATATTAAAATTCTTCGATCAGATCGAGGTGGTGAGTATTTAAGCCTAGAGTTTGATGACCATCTGAAAGAGTGTGGGATCCTATCCCAACTCACTCCTCCTGGAACACCCCAATGGAATGGTGTATCTGAGAGAAGAAATCGAACCGTGTTATACATGGTCCGATCCATGATGAGTCACGCCGATCTTCCAAACTCCTTTTGGGGACATGCGTTATTGACAGCAGCTTACACACTTAACCGTGTTCCATCCAAAAAGGTTGATAAGACACCATATGAGATATGGAGTGGTAAGAGACCACATATGTCTTACATGAAGATTTGGGGTTGCGAAGTTTATGTGAAACGACAAATTTCAACTAAGCTTGAGCCCAAATCTGACAAATGCTTATTTGTGGGGTATCCTAAAGAAACAAGAGGATATTACTTCTACAATCCTTCTGAGGGCAAAGTGTTTGTCGCTCGAACTGGAGTTTTTCTAGAAAAGGATTTTATTTCCAAAGGAACAAGTGGGAGGAAAGTAGAGCTTGAAGAAATTCAAGAATCACAAAGCATCGATACACCTATG
Source organism: Lathyrus oleraceus (assembly GCF_024323335.1). Classification (NCBI taxonomy): domain Eukaryota; kingdom Viridiplantae; phylum Streptophyta; class Magnoliopsida; order Fabales; family Fabaceae; genus Lathyrus; species Lathyrus oleraceus. The sequence continues at coordinate 475,674,734 of NC_066583.1, read as the reverse complement.
GAGGAATTAGAGCAGGAAACACAAGTGGTTGTGGAAGAGCAACCTGCTCAAGTAGAACAAGACCAGCGTAGGTCAAGTAGGATACGTCACCTACCTGAGAGATATGGATATCTCATAAAAAATCAAGGTGATATATTACTCATGGATCAAGATGAGCCTGTGACCTACCAAGAGGCCATAACTGGTCCCGAGTCTGAGAAATGGCTAGAAGCCATGAAATCCGAAATAGATTCCATGTACACAAACCAAGTTTGGACCTTGGTAGAGCCTCCTGTAGGAGTTAATCCTATAGGATGCAAGTGGGTCTTCAAAAAGAAGACTGACATGCTATCGCTGCAATGCTTAAATCTGTTCGGATTTTACTTGCTATCGCTGCATATCATGATTATGAAATATGGCAGATGGATGTCAAAACTGCTTTCCTTAATGGGAATCTTCTTGAGGATGTGTACATGACACAGCCTGAAGGATTTGACATGCCAGAAGAAGCCCAAAAGATATGTAAGCTACAAAGATCAATCTATGGGTTGAAGCAAGCTTCCAGAAGCTGGAATCTTTGTTTTGATGAAACGGTAAAACAATATGGATTCATCAAGAACGAAGATGAGCCTTGTGTCTACAAGAAGGTTAGCGGGAGCATGATCGTGTTCCTGGTGTTATATGTAGATGACATATTACTCATTGGAAACGATGTGCCTACCCTGCAACAAGTAAAGTCTTGGTTGGGGAAATGCCTTTCTATGAAGGACCTAGGTGATGCAGCCTATATATTAGGAATCAAAATCTATAGAGATAGATCATGAAAACTGCTTGGCCTAAGTCAGAGTACATACATAGACAAAGTGCTGAGACGCTTTAATATGCATGATTCCAAGAAAGGATTCATACATATGCAACATGGCATGTGTCTGTCAAAAACACAATCCCCTTCAACTAAGGAAGAAAGGGATCGCTTGAATAAGATTCCATATGCATCTGCAATAGGATCTATCATGTATGCCATGTTATGTACTCGACCAGATGTGTCGTATGCTTTAAGTGCAACGAGTAGGTACCAATCTGATCTTGGTGATGCCCATTGGGTAGTTGTCAATAATAACCTTAAGTACTTGAGAAGAACTAAGGACTCATTCTTGATATATGGAGGTAAGGAAGAATTGGATGTAATTGGTTACACCGATGCTAGCTTCCAGACAGATAAGGATGACTTTAGATCGCAATCTAGTTATGTGTTTTGCTTGAACGGTGGCGCTGTGAGCTGGAAAAGTTCAAAGCAAGATACAGTGGCTGATTCTACAACCGAGGCCGAGTATATTGCTGCCTCAAGTGCAACAAAGGAAGCTGTTTGGATCAGGAAGTTCATTAGTGAACTTGGCATAGTCCCTAGCATTGTGGATCCCATTGGTCTATATTGTGATAACAATGGTGCTATCGCACAAGCTAAGGAGCCTAGATCTCACCAACGATCCAAACACATACTTAGGCATTACCATCTCATTCGAGAGATAATAGATAGAGGAGATGTGAAAATATGTAAAGTACCTACACTTGACAATATTGCTGACCCACTGACAAAGCCTCTTGCGCAGCAGAAGCATGATGGCCATACTAGATCAATGGGCATAAGGGGTATGCCTGATTGGCTCTAGTGCTAGTGGGAGATTGTTGGTGTAAGCCCTAGAGGCCAATACTTTTGGTACTTGTATCGAGTTATTTATTAATAATAAAAGGCATTTTCTTTATTATGGTTGATTAATAAAGTCCCTGGAATAGATAGTCCGTTTAATGTATTAAGTGTGACTTAATCATGAGAGCACATTAAACATAAGGACACTATTCTTAAAGTATCCGTAGTCGAGCTTTACTGTGAAGTGGGATAACATTAAAGCATTAAGACAATTATGTTTGTAGACTGATGATCACATCTCATGGATCATGGATAAAGAGTTATCAAGTCTTAAACATAGGTATGAATATTAGGAGTAATATGTATACCGGATTGACCCGCTATGAGAATACTATATAGAAAGTTATGCAAAGTGTCATAAGTTATTCTCATGGTGATAATAGTGTATACCACTCTTCGAACTGAAACCACTATGGATCCTAGATGTAGAGTCGAGTGCTTTATTGCTGATCCAACATTGTCCGTAACTAGATAACCATAAAGACAGTTGATGGGTACTCCACAAAGCATGCTGAGGGACATGAGTGTCCTAGATGGAATTTGCCCATCCTGCGTAACAGGATAAATGTCTATGGGCCCAATATTGAACTGGACAAGGATGACACGGTCTATACCTTGTGTTCAATATAGACATAAGGGCAATGGGGTAATTATACACATAATTATTATCACAGGAGGTTTTGTCAGATCACATGACATTTTCGTGTCTTGGGTAGCAGTGATGTGTTACTAGATACCGCTCACTGTTTATTATGTTAAATGCGTGATTTAATATAATTGCCAATGTCGCGAAAACCTACAGGGTCACACACAAAGGACGAATTGATGAGAGATAGAGTAACTAAGGAACATTGTAATGTACGGTGCAGTTAAGTGGAATATGAAATATGGTAAGGTAGCAAATACTTAAGTGATTTTGGCATATTATGAGATATGGGCCAAAATACACTTAAGTGGGATTTTAGCTTGAAGCCCACACAAGTGGTTCTATAAATAGAACCCCTTGGGTAGAAGCATAGTCACTCCACTCAGACTGAAACTCAAGTAAAGACTTGGAATTTCGTTTTCCTCTCTCTCTCACTCAAAGCCTTCATTCGTACCAGCTAGCACTGAGATTGAAGGAACCCGTTCGTGTGGACTGAGTAGAGACGTTGTCATCGTTCAACATTCGTGATCGCTCCGTGGATTTGTATCCAAGGTTTGATCGTTACAAGAGATCTGCACCAAATGTTTGAATCGCCACAAGAGGTAACAATTCTATCACTGATCATGCCCATTCGTAAGGATCACTAAATGGAGAAAATTTTAAATTCCGTTGCGCCTTGGATGGCAATTCTCCTTCAGATATCATGTTCCTCTGACACTTTTGAATGTTATCTCTTCCCCATGGCCCTTCTCCATGTGGGGAATTGATATGATTGGGATGATTGAGCCGAAAGCTTCGAATGGACATCGTTTCATTTTGGTGGCAATTGACTACTTCACAAAATAGGTTGAAGCGGCATCATATGCAAATGTAACCAAGCAAGTTATTGTAAGGTTTGTCAAAAATCAGATTATATGTCGTTATCGCGTGCCAAGTAAGATCATTACTGACGATGGATCGAACTTGAACAATAATATGGTGGAAGCCCTTTGCAAAGACTTCAAGATCGCACATCATAATTCTTCTCCCTACAGACCTAAGATGAATGGGGCTGTTGAAGCCGCAAATAAGAACATCAAGAAGATTATCCAGAAGATGGTTGTCACATATAAGGATTGGCATGAGATGCTCCCATTTGCTTTGCATGGGTATCGTACATCCGTCTGCACTTCAACAGGGGTAACCCCTTTCTCTCTCGTGTATGGTATGGAAGCAGTGCTCCCCGTAGAGGTTGAGATTCCTTCATTGCGAGTGCTTATGGAAGCCAAGTTGACTGAGGCTGAATGGTGTCAGACCAGGTTTGACCAGTTGAATTTGATTGAAGAGAAGAGATTAACTGTCATGTGTCATGGTCAGTTATATCAGCAGAGAATGAAGAAAGTTGTTGATAAGAAGGTCAAGCCTCGTGTATTCAGAGAAGGTGACCTTGTGCTCAAGAAAATTTTGAAATTCAAGCCAGATTCCAGAGGAAAATGGACCCCCAATTATGAAGGCCCATATGTTGTTAAGAGAGCCTTTTCAGGCGGTGCATTGATTCTTACAATAATGGATGGTGAAGAGTTCACTCGTCCTGTGAACGTAGATGCAGTCAAGAAATACTTCGCCTAAAAAAATAAAAGACCAGCTCGCTAAGTTGAAAACCCGAAAGGGCGGCTTAGGCAAAAATGAGCGTCTCGGTGGATTGAAAACCCGAAAAGGCGATCCAGACAAAAATTAGAGACATAAAACAGAAATAATTTCCCGATAAGTTGAGTACCCCACCTTGGGGAAACTTATGCAAAAATTAGGGATTATGGCAAGTAACTACATTCTGCTGATCTTCAGTGTTTTGAAGACTTGATTGAGCACAAGGGTTGACATCAGTTCATCATCCCAGCAGCGCTCAAGAGCATAGTGGATATCAAGATTTGGTAGAAGGATTAAGGATCATTTGTATTCAATGTAACCATTTTCCATGTAAATTACCATTTTCAACTTTGTAAAATCTATGGAGTCTTGTCATTTACAGACTACCATCCTATTAAATAAAGTTGAGCTTTTATCCAATTGTTTCTACTCTTATTTACTTCAGCCAATAGTTTTAAAATTTTATTATGATCATTTTGAAATTAAATTTTTAATCAAAATCATTTTTTTGTAAATATATAAAAGCAAAACTTTTCCAAAGTAAGTAAAAGGAATATCAACAGCATTTCAATAAACAACAAGTCCTTAAGTGCGAAACATTTGAGGTTCCCCAAGCAGTTAACTCTTCGGGTATCTCTAGACGTTTGTGTTGATTCAGTTCCTTGGCGGAATGTTTGATCCTTAGTAGAACTCATTTCCTCGTCCCCAGCTGATTTGGTAGATTCAGATACCCTGTGGTGTGTTATTTCTTTGCGACAGAAATTCTACCTTCCCTAGTGGAGCTTCTTTCTCTATCCCCGACAGAGTTTCGGCCTTCCCCAGCGGAGTTTGTACATCCCTAGCGAAGTTTGTATCTCCTAAGCAGGGTTGATCTTCAGAAATTGGTTGATCTTCCCCAGTAGATTGCATTTGCTCCCAGTTAGAGTTTCCTCCTGGTTTCTGAGAAGCTTTTGTTCGTATTTTCTCTGTAGGGTTATCTCCCATTTTTATGGTGTTGACCTAAAATTCCCCGTAAATTGGATGTTCCGTCCTCAACCAGGGTTGAGCCTTTGGGATGTTGATCTCTCTGTTCTCCGGCTGTTGTCTCCATATTTTGTGGATTGACCGAGGATTATACCGGTGGTTCAATTTCTTTGTGACACCTTTGTATCCTTTGTGATCGTTTTGTTAGCATAATCATCATATACACATATACATATACATTCATATAATTTCATGATTTGCATATCTTGCATCTTCATATTTGATTTGTTTGAGATTCTCATTCTCTATTATGACGGTACTTTATCCCTATATCTAATCTAGTGTCTGTCCTTCTTCAATTGTAGAGTGTCAGCCCCTTTAAGTAGAAAGACTTTAACCTTTCTCCGTTTCCCCACTGAGTTTGTGTCCTCGTGGATGGTTATTATTTCAATTTCCTCTCCAGTGAATTTTCTGGATGGAGTTACTCCCCTTGAGTTATATCCTCAATGGGTTGAGTTTTGATTGATTATTTCTTTCTAGCCCTTACCTAGATAGATATTCTGGTCCCCTAAGAGTCTATTACCCAGTAACTGGTAATATTATTCTTAGTTTGCAGTTTGTTACTTCTTGCCCAATATCCGGCAAAAGTACCATTTGTTCCCCTCAATGGAGTCCCCGGGAAGTATATCCTTGATATGTTCATCTTAACTAGGTGACGGATATCTTTCTTCCCCCCGCAGGAGTCTATCCTTGATATGTTCACTTTAACCGGTGACGGATTTTCTCTTCTTCGGTATTCTACCTAGTAAAAAGGTAATTGTAATCCTTATTCGGTTCCTCAGAAAGTTAATCCTTGATATGCTCATCTTAACCGATGACGAGTTTTCTTCTCCTTGTGATTGTTCCCCTTTTCAGAGTCTATCCTTGATATGTTCATCTTAACCGGTGACGGATTTTCTCTTTGATTGGTCTTCTACCCAGTAACCGGTAGTTGTAAATCCTTCCTTGTTCCTTCGCAGAGTTAATCCTTGATATGTTCATCCTAACCGGTGACGAATTCTCTCTTCGATGGTTTTCTATCCAGCAGTCGATAGATGTAATCCCTTTTTGTTTCGTTGGTATATCCTTGATATATTCATCCTAACCGATGAAGGGTATCCTCCGTGGCATTTCCAGGCGAGTCTATCCTTGATATGTTCATCTTAACCGGTGACGGATTTTCTTCCCTATTGAGTTTATCCTTGATATGTTCATCCTAACCAATGACAGATACTCTCACCCTTGGTCTTCTGCCCAGTAACTGGTAGTTGTAAATCCTATTTCCTGCATTGTTTTCCCCAACAAGGTTATTCTTACCCAGTAACCGGTAATGAATACTTCCTCCTGGAATTTTTTCTCAGTGAGTCATCCTTGATATGTTCATCTTAACCGATGACGGATGTTCTCTCTGTCAGATTTTTATTATCTCCTTACCCAGTAACAGATAGTAGATAACAAATTTCTGCTCCTCCTATGTTGAAATCTTGTTTCTCCCTAGTTGAGTTGAGTGCGCATTTCCATAGTGAAATCACTTTCCCCCTGCACGAGCCGAGTACTTCAGTCTTATCCTGACTTATTCGTATCCCCTGCAGATGTTGTTGTTTCCCCGGCGGAGTCTTTCCATTTTTGTATGGAATTCCTCTAGTCTCCCATCAGTTCTAAGTCGTAGCCTGGCCTACGCATAATTCCTTTCTATCCCCTCAGAGTCTCTATCTCCCCAGTCAGTCTTCCTTGCGGAATGCATTACACTCCTGTGGACCTTCGATCTCTCTGATTTCTTTTCCTTTGTGGTAATATTTCCCCACAGAGCATTAAGTTTTAAATTCATGTCATATGCATCATGAGGTCTCTTAGGGACCAAAATTTGCTTCTATATGTTGTTATTTAAGCCCATTCTACTGAGTCGACATGAAGATTTTAACCTTCGCCCCCTTAGTCAGAATGTCCTTAAATAGGGGCAGCTGTAAGACCCCAATTTTGACCCAAAGATCCCTCATGCAATTCCATCATAAGCATTAGCATTAGGGATCATACCTTGGCATCCTCCTTACCCCTTTTCATTGGGTTTGTTTTGGGAGAGATCACCAAGCATTTTGTGATTGTATCATACTTGTATTTTATCATTTCACTAACCAAAATATCAAAAATATGTCTTTGTATTTGTCTAACTCTTTTGTAGGTAGGGCATGATCTCATTGATTCATCAAGATCACATCTAGGGTTTGAGACCCTCATGAACAAAGAGCACAACCAAGAATCAATGGTTATGAGCATCATATATGAGTCCCCATGATCTCTACATGTTATTTTGATCAAGTTTTCTTCAAGAGTTTGAGGGTGATTTGCCTTGGAAACCCTAGTTTGACTGGGTATCTTGAGTAACTTCTCCAACAAACTATCTCACCAATTGATCAAATCTCTCAGGGACACTTCTCAAATCATCATCTTAAGCATATATGATCTACCATGAGCTAATAAAGTCAAGAGAATTGGAAATTAGAAAGTTGGTTGATGGTGGTTGGCCAAATGAATTCATCTGATCAAAACTGGGTCTTCCAAGACCCTATCTCCTACAATTTTCATCATATGAAAATGATTCCAAGAGAAAACTTACTCTAAATGACATTATAAACAACTTTCATGTTGAGACCTAGAGCTAGTTTTTCTTGGAAAATCATTTTCGATGTTGAAACATTATAGGTCATTTTGTCTAAACCCTAATTAGAAAGTCAACTTCCCAAGACCATAACTTGCTCAATTTTTATGAGATAAAAGATTTCCAAGTTACACAATAAAATCAATTGTGTTTAATTCAACTTTGATGTTTGGAGTGGGAGCTAATTAAACTTTTTTGAGCATGTGATATGAGGTTACATTATAGGTCACTTTTGACCTATACCATTGATCAAGTGATTTTTCCAAACTTCAAAAATGCATAACTCTATCATTTCCAATCCAAATGACATGAAATTGGTGACAATTTTGAAGGTCTTTGAGATAGATACAACTTTTATGAATACACATTTCTCATTTGAAGCTCATATAAAAAGTTAAGTAAGGTGGAATATTGAGACATATGGCTTGACACATAGAAAAATTTTGATATGTCAAAAATTTCCAAACTTCCACCTCAAATTTCTACAAGTTCCAATCTCCAAATGAAAAAGTGTTGAACATGAAAGTTGTTCCCCTTGATCTCACCTTTCCAAAGAGCTCAAATTCATTCATTTTGGACAAGAAATGCATAGGCTGCACATGGCTTAAACAGGGTGACATCACTTGGCAAGGATCAAGCTTCAAACATCAATGTGCATTTGCCTTCCAATCCAAGCTTATTTCAGAGCATCTGATGTTCAATTATGGACCTCAAACAATCATTTCAAGGGCCTATGCGCGCCCATGCATCATTACATCACCATTTACCAAAATTGGAAAGTGAAGGCGAGTGTACAATTATCAACCATTTCAGCTATAAATAAACCTCAAATTGCTCAGAATTACACACACAATCACGCCAACTTTGATTCCCCATTCCAAACCCTTAATTATCAAAGGATAAGCCTGAAAAATTCTCTTGAACTTGAGCTTGAATCTCCACTATTTTGGAATTCAATTCTCCAGGAATCCCTAGCTTTTTAACCATTCAATCCTTCTCCTGCAAGCAAGTGGAGTGAGTCCAAGCACAAGCAAGATCAACATCCATCGAATCCAGACCTACATTGTAGGTATTTTTCAGAAATTTTGAACTCTTTGATTCTCTTAAATTCTTGCTTAATTCTATTGATTCTTTGGTTGTCTGAAGTCCTACCAATGTAGGCAAGAAGATTGAGTTGCTTTGAGGTGAAATCGAATCAACTCAGTTCATATACCTCAACTTTAAATTCCACATATCTCTCAATATACTTAGAATTGGAGTGAATGGAGGTCTTATTCGAGCTCAGTGCCATTTTTTCTTTAAGAACATGTCCTTGTTTTTCATTATGGTGATGGTTCATGGTGGACCAGTCCGGTGAGGTCCACCGGAGAAGATGAACGGAGCTCTGGCTCCGGCGATGTGTTGGCAAGGCTCTGAACCACATGATCCATCCATTATGTTTTAATCTTGATCATTTGTTTTAAATACCAATGGTTCAGCGTTGTTGACTAAGAACTATGTGGAACGCGGGCTAGGGACCATCTGATCTGCCACCTCAATTAATGAGGGAGATTTGATGGTCCACGTAATTTAGATTTTCTAAATTTTTATTTTAATTTCATTTTCTTCAATAATTCATATTAAATTCAGTATTGATCCAAACAATATGGGACTTTCACCAAAAATGTTCAAATATTTTTCTCTTTTATATTCTGAATTAAAATTATTTTTTGGATCATTATTAATATTTTTCATGAACTAATTGATTTTGCATTTGTTTTTAATTGTTTAAAAATATTTTTAAATGTCCAAAAATTATGAAATTTTTTCTCCAAGGTCCTTTGACCTTGTTTGAACTATGATAAATCTCATGGCCATTTCTTTGGTGTTTTGATGAGATTTTAGGAATTGGACAAAACATATTTGATTTAAATGCGCTATTTTATTATTTTTATTTGAATAAATGCCAATTAAATTTTGTTGACCATTTGTATTGACTTGATTGAGTTTTCTTATTGTTGTTGGGCCTTGGTCAAGGTTGATTTGACTTAGTTAAATTAATATCATTGGATTTAGGGGATTGATGGAATGTACATTCCATCTCCCAAAATGAATGAATGATATTAATTAGATATAAATCCTCCTTTGAGTAATTTGTGATCTCATTCATCCCCGTCCCGCTTCATCTCATTCCTCTTCTTCATTCATTCATTTCCATTTGGCCTATGACATCTCAAAGTCCTAATGCTAGTTGATTGAAATATTAACATGAGTATGGATGAGATTAGGCCACACCTTTTGCATATTTTTTGTGTGTGGTATGTTTTAAGAGCATAGTCCATTATACTATGTCTCTAACATGCATTAACACCAAAATTCTATTGCCCGGCCTCAAATAGTTGTCACTTCTACATAAGTCCAATTACGATTGCTTAACATAGCGCTAAATTTGTGACATAAAAGGCATAAGCATTCTAGTTAGTGAGATTATAAGTCTCCCTACTTTCATGGTATTGTGTGGAAACTTGGTCTTCTTTCCTTCCTTTAGAAGATGTTTTGGTTCAAGGATCCATGCTTGGGATAAGTAGGTTGAGTATTCTCCAAAGAATATCTTGAAATGAAAAGCAAAACAAATACTAATTCCTAACCTACTAACTACTAACTTTTAATTTCATGCTTTTACTTTAATGCAATTTACTTTTAGCACTTTATTTACATTTGCCATTGTTCATATCATTCTAATTGTTTATGTTAATGTAATTTTCACTTTGTCCACTTGGACCATATTCTGTGATATATTTTGTTTGTGTATGCTTTGCTTGTTTGTGTGGTCTTTGACCATTAATGTACATAATAATAATCAAAACCCTAAAAAACTTTTGAGTGGACTGTTGTCTTGATCTTGGACAAATGGACTTAGAATCTAGGCAACCTCCCTAAGCTAAAGGACTTGGCCAATTCCAACTTGTTAAAGAACCAAGTGCTTGCAATGTTGAACTTCATCTGATGCATCTTTGAAGATCTCCCTAAGATTCATCTGCAACATGATCATGGTGTAGCTGTTATTTTGAACCTGTGACTTGTGGAATTTATCTGTTACATGGGCTATTTTAGAGAAGATCGTGGAATGGATAATCTTGGATGAGACCATCTTTATTTGATGTCTTGATCTTCAAGATAACATAATTGTGCATTTGTGTGTTGCTTGATACAAAAAGTCCAAGGGAATTCTGGGTCTCTATTGACATACTTGTCTATTGGATTGCTACCCATTTGGTCAGATCTTTTCAACTCTAAACTTTTAATTTTTGTACATATGGCAGTCTCTTCATCTTCTCTCCATTTCTTTAATTTCAAAATCTCTCCCTCCATTTTTAAAAACATTCTTTGTGTGAACTACTTTTGTTCTAAACTTTGACCACTTTTGCAAAAAGATCGAAACTTTGGCCTTATGCCATTGCATTTTCAAACTTCTTTTCTTAAATCAAACTTGTAAATAAACTTAATTATACTTGACTTAAACTTTCAAAAAAATCCAAAGAAAACTAACTCATTCAAACTATTTTAGGCCTTTGTGCCTTTCAAACTTAAATTTTGTTAAAAGCAATACACTCACTTTGAAATTTGTATCACGAACTATGAGGTTTTGATCCCTCATTTTTATGTTGGTACGTAGGCACAAGACCGAAGGTCTTGCCAAACACAAAAATGTAATTAATGAATTCTTTTCTCATCCCCCCATTCTATTTGTTTATAAACATCACTTTATGCCAAGTACATATGCACACAAAAAGGGCTCCTTAGGAGTACCTAGGACACTTTGGGTGCTAACACCTTCCCTTTGTGTAACCAACCGCCTTAACTCTTATCTCTGACTTTTTATTAGTTTTTATTTGAAAACTTCTTACTATTTGGGTTTTGTTCGTACTTTTCCCTTTTCCCTTGGAAATAATAAAAGCGCAGTGGCGACTCTTGTTATTTGATCTCTAGCTTGTCCATAGCTTGATGATCATGAATTTCCCGCTATAAGAAGATGGATGAAATGAAAGACCAATTCCTTGAGTTGCGAAAGGAGTTGAAGACCTTGAGGGGAAAATATTTGTTCGATAAGAGTGCTGTAGAACTTTGCTTGGTTCCCAATGTCAAGATCCCGATGAAGTTCAAAGTCCCTGACTTTGAAAAGTATAAGGGAAACACTTGTCCGCTTAGTCATCTCGTCATGTATGCCAGGAAAATATCGATGCAAACTGATAATGATCAGTTACTGATTCATTACTTTCAAGACAGTCTGACTGGTGCCACTCTGAGGTGGTACATGGGTTTGGATAGTGCGAGTGTCTGCATGTTCAATGATTTGGGTGTCGCTTTTGTGAAGCAGTATAAATATAATATGGATATGGCGCCGGATAGGGACCAGTTGAGGTCAATGTCTCAGAAAGACAAGGAGACGTTTAAAGAGTACGCCCAGAGATGGAGAGAGCTAGCCGCTCAGATTACCCCTCCATTGGAAGAAAACGAGATGGCCAAGATTTTCCTCAAGACCCTGAGCTCGTTTTACTACGAGCGAGTGATTGTTAGTGCCCCCAGTGATTTTACTGAAATGGTAAACATGGGGATGAGATTAGAAGAAGGTGTCCGCGAGGGACGATTATCTAAGGAAGAAGCATCATCGAGCAAGAGGTATGGTAACAGTTTCACTAAGAAGAAGGAAGCTGAAACCAATGCAATATCAGTTGGGAGGCAGAGGAGGCCTCATGTCAAAAGAAGTCCGTAATTCCGTCAACACCATCATCAAGTATCATCTGTTATTCTAGTGTTTTCCAACAATCAATCAATGCCAGTTCAACAACAACGTCAACAACAACCACAACAAAGAACAAACAACTACAACAAAACAACACCAACAATAATCAACAACAACAGAAATTTGAGAGGAAGAAAGTCTCTTTCGACCCAATTCCTATGACTTATGTTGAATTGTACCCATCTTTGGTTCTCAAGAACCTTCTCCAACCAAGAAATCCGCCGCAAATTCCAGAACCACTTCCATGGTGGTATAAGCCAGAGCTTCATTGTGACTTTCATCAAGGGGCACCTGGCCATGATATAGAGAATTGCTACCCGCTGAAGTATGAGATTCAAAAGCTTGTGAAGAGTGGGATGGTGTCCTTTGAGGACCATGCGCCGAATGTGAAAGCAAACCCATTACCTGCTCATGGTAATTCCTCTGTCAATATGGTAGATGGTTGTCCAAGAAGTTTCCGAGTATTTTATGTATGATGTATTCATCGATCCTTGGTTGAGATGTGTAAGACCCCAATTTTGTCCCTAAGATCCCTCATGGCATCATAACATTGCATTGCATAGCCTCAAGGATCTTTTAGCATCTTGGTTCCTTTTGCCTTTGGGGTGGTACTCCTTGTGAGTGGTTTGAAGATCACCAAGCATGCTTGAATTGTATATCATTGCTTTTCTCATTTTATTAACTAATCAAAAGCACAAAAATATGTCACTAACATCTTTTGTGTGTAGCTTGAGCAATCACAAGGTCAAAAGCTTCAATGAGGTCATTGGTACAAAGACTTGGTCAAGAGGAGATGAAAACAAGCATGGTAATGGTTCCCAAAGCTCTCATCCATCCAATATGCCTCCCTAGTATCTCAACCCATCATTTTGATCAAAGCAAGTCAAAGGGCTTGAGTTCTTGTTCTTCAGAGAAACCCTAACTCATCTGTGCACCACAATGCCTTGCTCATGAAGGAACCTCAGCCCATGATCAAATACCATCAAGGGAAGTTCTTTAATTCATCATTTCATGCATATTTGAACTTATTTGAGTATCCTCAATCATGAATTCATCAAGATATGAGGCATGAACTTGAGAAGTTGATCAGTCAATTCATCTGACTATTTTGAAATTCACTGAGACGTAAAGTTTTATGTGTTGGTCAAATGGAGATGGTTCAAAAAGAAAATATGTTCTTAAGGACAATATGAACAACTTTCATGTTCATCAAAATTTGATTTGAAGCTTGGAAAACCATCTGCCATTCCAATACATTATAGGTCATTTTGACTGAAACTCTAATTTTGGGTCAACTTCCTAAGGACATAACTCATTAAGTTTTTATGATTTTGAGGTGGGATCAAATGAATCGGAAAGCTTAGGATGTCTAATTCAAATGTTATTTTGAACAAAATTTCAAAATCCCAAAGGAAATACATGTGATAATGTAAGACACTATAGGTCCTTTTTGACCAAATGCATTAAAAGTCAAAAAAGTCCAACTTCAAGTGCCCATAACCTCTTCATCAAAAATACAAATGATGCAAAATTTAAGTCCATTTTGATTGTCTTGAAAAGATCTACAACTTTGATATTGGAGGTCTTTTCATTTGAAGCTTGCATCATCAAAAACGAAGGGATTGAAAGTTGGACAATTTTAGAAACCTTGCCTTAACATGTTTTGCATATCACACTTTAAACTCAAATTTCATAAATTTCCACACTCCAAATGAGTTTTTGTCCAATATAACATTTGTTCCTCATACAAAGACCTTTCCAACCATTACCCATATGCCTATGCTTGGATTTTCTAAATGGTACTTTCGAAGAGATGATTGTTTTGGTATAATTGGAGAATTCACTTGAAATCTTGTTACATGAGAATTTTCCTTGCAAGCTACACGTCCAATTTCGTTTGGCTATTGCTCAGATTTCATTTAGCATTGTTTTTGAGCCTTGTGCATGATCATGCAAGCCCATGCAATGAAGCTTCACATGCCATGCACACGGATCATTCCACACTTTCCTTGCCACTTTCTCTATAAATAGAGACTCCATTCCACTCATTTCACACGCCTCATTCAACCTGAAATGCTGCAGAATTCTCTCCCTAACCATCACTAAAGAAGCAATTGCATTTTTTTCAAAAATTTTCAGATCTAGAATTCAGCTTCATCTGGTTATATTCTTAGATCTAATGCTTCTAGACCTTCATCATACACTTCATTGAACTTCTGTTTTGATAAAGCAAACAAGGTATCAAGCTCAAGCTACCAGAATTCAAGCACACACTCCAGCTGGTATTTTCTTCGATTCTCCTAATCCTTTGACCTATTGGCTTAGATTTTGTGTTGGCTGAAGTCCTCTCAATGGAGGCATCATGTTTATGCTTTTAATTTTTGAAATTCATTGAGTTCATGATGAACACCATATTTTTCAACTTCTGATTTCTTAAATCCTAGAGATCTAGAATGAAAATGGATGGTACAAGGATGATGTACATCATCCCAGCTTTCTATTGATGTATAGATCGCACGATTTGGTTAAGGTTTGAGTTTCTGCAATTTGGCCGGAAACTGCAAGCTCACTGGAGAAGACGGTGGCTCCGGTGGCTTCATCACCTCCAGTTTAAATCTGGACCGTGTGATGGTGTTTCCAGATTCGATCCCAGACGTCCATTGTTATGACTTTTATTTCTTTTCCATGTGCACGCATTGACTTGGATACATGGTAGGCGCGCGCTTCATGACCTCATGATTTGCCAGCTCAATTAATGAGCTTAGATCAGACGGTCCACGCTTTTTCCAATTTCTATTTTCTGTTTTTATTTTCCTTTTATTTTCTTTAATTCCATTTTATTTCAAAAATCAATATCTCTTTCATTTTTTATCCAAAAATTATGGGACCAATTGCATTATTTCCCAAAATAAATTCTAGTTTCTATTTCTGATTTTTAATATTTTTTATTTTGCCATTTGATATTTTTTGTGAATTTTCTCTTTTCTGGTTATTTTTAATTCATTTTAAATAGTTTTTGATATTCAAAAAATGAAAAAATATTTTCCTAACCTATTTGAATGATGATGGATCTATGAAAAATATTCTCATCAATTTTTGAATTGATTTGAGATTTATTTGAGATTTTAGTTCAATTAGGTTATTTTTATTCATTTTTAATTGATTAAAAACAGTTTATGACTTTAAAAAATGCTGAAATTTTTTGTCAAACTTTGTTTGACCTTGTTGAACTTAGGATAAATCACTTGGACCTTTCAAGGTTGATTTGAAGTGATTTTGAAGTTTGACCTTTCCATTATTTTAATTCAAGTTTAATTTTAAATATTAAAAAATGCCAAAAATGTTTTATTCTTTTCTTGACATCCAATCTTCATCTCACTTCTATTTTTGATTGTTTGACCTTGACTTTCAATGTTATTAGTCTACATATGAGGATTGGTATATGGTACTTCATTTAATGCACTTTAATTTTGTCATTTCCATTTCTCTTATCCATCTCCTTCTTCTTCTTCCTCTTCTTTTTCTTTTTTGATCAATGAGTTGAAGGTTGATAAGTTAGCATTGATTAGGGACATTTAATCTTCTTTGATTCAAATCTAATTCATCTTGATCAATTGATCAAGTGAATGGATTTGCATTAAGGATAGATTGTCTTCTAAATCATGCAAAAGGCATAAACCAATACAAGATCAATTCTCATTTTCTTTTTGGCATGGCAAGTTGTTGGGACTTGGTTCACTAATCAAGACTCCTAACTTGTGTTTGTTGCCTACATTATTATTGACCGGCCTCAGATAGTTGTGACTTCTACATAAGTCCAATTACGATTGCTTAACATAGCGCTAAATTTTGCCTTATGGCATACTAACCATTAACCACTAACAACTAACTTTTACTTTATGCAATTTACTTTTTATGCAATTTACTATTATTGCACATATTATCCATTTGCTTTTCTCTTTGCTCATTTGAGCACATGTTTATGTTAATGCCATTTGCCTTTTGCTCACTTGAGCACATAATTGTGTATATATTATTATGCTTGTGACTTTGTTTTGATTGTTGTGGACCAAAATGCAAAGAAATGGACTTAGTTTCTAGGACTTTCCCTATGCAAAGAAATGGAGAATTGGACTTAGTTTCTAGGACCTTCCTTATGCAAAATTGGAGTAAAAGGATCTTAATGATGAAGATGGATTAGAAGGACCAAATCTCTAAACTCACTCTTATCCTTTCTTGTTTTACTCCATGAAAATTTTGATGTGTGTGCTTTTGTGCTAGGAGTTTCCATTTGAACTTAATTGGAGGACCATTGCCATGTTCATCTAAAGAAAGAGATGCAAAAGCCATTGAAGGATTCTTAGAAGCATGACCTTGTGTTTGATTGCTTGAAAATTTGCTTTGTGGTTGCTTTGTTCCAGAGGATGGGAATTACTTGGATCATCAATATGATCTCAAGAGAGGAACTCCTAGTGTGGTTTCTTTTCTTATCTCTCACTTTTTTTGTTTTGCTTAGGACTTAGCCATTCTTCTTCTTCCCTCCACTCTAACCCAAACCAAAACTTTTTGTGCAAACATTTAACCATTGTTTTCAAACATTAGAAACCTAAGCCTTATGTTTTTTATTTTCAAACTTTCTTTTCATAACACTTATTTTGAATTGAATCTTTAAGTCAATTTTGACCATCTTTTGTATAGACTTCTAATTGGTAAATATAACCCATTCAAATGTCTTTTGTGGTTCCAATGGCACTTTATTAATCAAAATATTCCATAACCTTTAGCTATTAGGTTTGAGTTATCCTTGTGGTAGATGTAATACTCACCTATATCCTTAGTGATGGACAATGAGTCTTCCATGCTTATTATAGGGTTAACCCCTCACTAGTATGTTGAAGCTATCCTCACATGGTGGATTTGTGGTTCGGTTGAGTTTTCTCCCTTTGATAACAAAAGACCTTAAGGCTTTTGGACCAATCAATTCACCAACTTGTCTTGAGATTTTTACCCCGAACTACGAGGTTTTGATCCTATCTTTTTATAAGATGGTACGTAGGCAATGGGTTTATCCATCCAAACACAAAATGTAAATAACTTGTATATTCTCCTCTCATCTCTTCAATCATGTTTGCACAAACAAAATTTCAAAAAAAAAACAACAACCTTTGCAACAAGTATGAAAAGGGCTCCCTAGGAGTACCTAGGATGTTTTGGGTGCCTAACACCTTCCCATTACATAACCAACCCCCTTACCCAGATCTCTGTTTTCTTTTACTAGTTTTTGTTAAAACTATTAGGTTTTTGTTCGCTTTCTAACCATTCCTTTGGATAAATAGAAGTGCGGTGGCGACTCAACTTGTATGATTTACCTTGGATTTAATCAATATCTCTAATAGTAACGAATACCCCGCTACAGAAAAGTGGCGACTCTGCTGGGGAATCATTTGCCTAGTGGGTTTTGCCAACTTTTCATGTTTGTTGTATTGTATTGTTTGGTGACATATTTTTGTGCAATTTGGGATTACTGTATTGTATGTAATGATTGATTTGCTTGATATTAATTCCTTGTATGCTTGGTGATCTTTGTGAGATGAGTTCTATACCCGAACTCGAGTGCATTTAGGATAGGAGAATGGCATAGTCTTGTTGACTTGTGTGGAGTTATTCCTTAGCAAGTTGACTTGCAAGTCCATTCACTTGGTGGAGGTCATGTTGGGATCAATTTTGTCACACAAGTAAGTTGTGGTTAGACATTACTCTTTCCAATATAGACCTTAGAAGCCAAGGACCTTAGTTTACCAAGCCCATCTTGGCCTATTCTTAGGATGTAGTGCGAAAGTCGTTCAAGTGTAAGATTTGATACGATTGTTACGCGATACTACACTCATAAGAGTCTCTCTTGAGAATATTTTTGGAATACGAGTAGTCGTTTCTCCGATAATATCCAAAAGATGGGATGATGACTATGGGAACCTCTTATAGAACATGTTTGGCAGGTTTAAACCATATTACATTCCCTTTGGGTGGTTCTTAACCGAAACTCCATGCTCGTGACTTGCAACAAACCCTTGATTCAGGTTGATCCGTTCATATATCCTTAATATCAATGGAACTTGGGTGTTGATAAGGTGTAAACCATAATCCACCAAAATGGATGATTGATATTAAGGATGATATGATCCATCCCATGACCGTTGTTTGGTGTGCTTTGCTTGATCCTTGAGTGTGATTGTTGCATTCATACACTCATTTGCATCCATATCATCAATAATAAAGAAAATTTTCAAGGAACTTAAGGGGTTTATTTGCAAAATTTTCAGACATGGAAAGACAAAGAAGGAATACAAAGAAGTACAGCTTCAGACAACCAGATTTGAAAGGGTTAAGGAATCTGACATCCTATGTACTAGATCCTTTGGGTTTCAAAGCTCGTTTTGGGAAGTTTCTTCCTCTTCTAACTACTCAGGTGGATGAAGGGTTGATGAGTGTATTGGTGCAGTTTTATGATCCCTTGTACCGTTGCTTCACGTTACCGGATTTCCAGCTTTTGCCTACGCTTGAGGAGTATGCCTATCTTGTGGGTATACCTATTCTAGACCAGTTACCGTTCAGTGGCTTGGAAAGTATTCCTACTTCTCAAGAGATAGCAGACATGTTACACATAGATGAATCTCTGGTTGTTGCTCATATGACTACCAAAGGTGGAATTCAAGGTCTCCCTTCTGAGTTCCTTATTGCTCAAGCTACTGTTTATGGGAAGGCCATGAGTGAGGACGCCTTTGAGGCCATATTTGTACTTCTCATCTATGGGTTGGTATTGTTCCCCAACATCGACAAGTTTGTGGATGTGAACGCTATTAGGATCTTTTCTACTCTTAATCCCGTTCCGACTCTGTTGGGTGATGCTTATTTCTCTTTGCATATGAGGAATGCAAAGGGTGGTGGTGCCATTGTTTGCTGTTTGCCTCTGTTGTATAAGTGGTTTATTTCTCACTTACCTCAGACGGTCGCTTTCAAGGAGAACAAGGGATGTCTACGGTGGTCCACGAGACTCATATCTCTCACTAATGATGATCTCTCTTGGTACAACCGTGTGTATGATGGTGTGCAGATTATCGACTCTTGTGGTGAATTCTCCAATGTGCCTCTTCTTGGTACATGTGGTGGGATTAACTACAACCCCGTTTTGGTACGTCGTCAGCTTGGGTTCCCCCTAAAGGATAAACCCAATAACATTTTGTTAGAAGGTGTGTTCTTTCAGGAGGGTAAAGATCTCCAAGGCTTGAAAGCTAGGATGGTCCGCGCTTGGCGCAAGATTCATAAGAAAGGAAGGAAGGAGTTGGGTCCTAAGAATTGCATCACTTTGGAGCCTTACACCGCTTGGGTAAGGAAGAGAGCGTCTGAGTATCTCATGCCTTACGAGTATCCGAGACCTACACCTATGATTGTGGCTGGGCCTTCAACCCTCCCTAATCAAGGAGTAGAGGAGTTGAGAGACGAAGACCTATCACGTGCCTGGATCCGTGAACGTGAAGAGTTGCTTCAGCAGATTAAGGAGAAGGATGCTTTGATTGAGTTCCTCGAGCATCAAGTTATTGATGATCCTAATGATGCATGGAATTCTCTACTTCCTCAGTCTTCCAAGTTTTGGAAGAGGAAGTATGATCGACTCGCCAAGGAGAAGGCAAATATGGAGGCAGCCTACGAGAGGGAAGTGAAGAGGCTTCGCGCGTCTTATCTTCCTGTGTCCCGAACCTTAGATGACTGTTTATAGGGATCCATAGGATGATTATTTTCCTTTTCTCTTGTGTATGATTGACAATGCTGTACTTCTTTTCCCTGATATTATTTTGAGATATTTCTATGTGCGATAAATGTTAAATGATTCCAAAATTTGCAAATAAAACCCTAGGGTTCCTTTGAAATATAAAAACAAATCATATGCACGAGCATTACATGCATCATGTGCATAAGTAGGTTTTGTTCCCGGTTTCTTGTCCTGTGGTCTAACTCTGTGCTCTTCATTTATTTTGAAGACAAGCTGACTCACCGGTACTACACTAGAGCCAACTCTGCAAGACTGATGGATCATCTAGAGCAAGAAAACCGTGAACTCAAGGAGGAAGTGGCTAGATTGAGCGCTTTGATGGAATCATTCTTGGCTGCCCAGAGCCAGTCTTCTCCGACACCTTCAACTCCTCCCCAGAGGACAATTATCTCCGAGATTGTTTCCTCAACTGTGCCTGCAGCCAATGCGCATTTTGCTCCGACAGCCATGCCAACCGGATTTCCGTGGGGGATGCCTCCTAATTTCATGCCTGAGGGTCCTGCTCCTACCTCTGCTTCTATGTCGGCATCTAGCCCGGTCCTTGCTGTTCCTCCTCCTGTCGTGCATACCATGCCCAGGGTAGATGACACCATCTATCATTCTGAGCCGTCTGAGGGCCCAGATGTCTATGAGAAGATGGACGCCATGAATGATCAATTTCTTGAGCTTCACAAGGAATTGAAGACTCTTAGAGGAAAGGATCTTTTTGGCAAGTCTGCTGCCGATCTCTGTTTAGTTCCCAACGTGAAGATCCCTTTGAATTTCAAGGTCCCTGACTTTGAAAAATACAAGGGAAATACTTGTCCTCTCAGCCACCTGGTCATGTATTCCAGGAAAATGTCTACTCAGACTGATAATGACCAACTGCTTATCCACTACTTTCAGGACAGTCTGTCCGGTGCTGCTCTGCGTTGGTATATGGGTTTAGATAGTGCGAACATCCGATCCTTCAATGACCTTGGCGAGGCCTTCGTCAAGCAATACAAATATAACGTGGATATGGCTCCCGATAGGGATCAGCTAAGGGCCATGTCCCAGAAGGACAAAGAAACATTTAAAGAATATGCCAAGAGGTGGCGAGAGGTGGCAGCACAGGTCGTGCCTCCGCCTGAAGAGAAGGAAATGACCAAGATCTTTCTGAAGACCTTGAGTTCATTCTATTATGAGCGGATGATTTCTAGTGCTCCTTCTGATTTCACCGAGATGGTGAATATGGGGATGCGTTTAGAAGAAGGGGTTAGAGAAGGACGTCTAACCAGAGAAGAAGGCTCTTCTGCCAAACGTTCTGGGGCGTTTGCAAAGAAGAAAGATGGAGAGGCACATGCTGTGACCTCCCATGTGAAACCAAGAAGACCCTCTGTGAGGAGGAAGACCGTGAGTCCCGCCGGTACCCAGCACCAGGTGGCTCATATAGCACCTGTTTTCAGAGACAATCAACAGTATCAGCAACATAACAATCAGCAACCACCTCAGCAATATCAGCAACAACAGCATCGACCGCAACAGCAGGCCTACCAGCCTCAAAACAGTAATCAAACCAACACTAGTTACGAGAGGAAAAGGGTCACTTTTGATCCTATTCTGATGACGTACGCAGAGTTATACCCTTCTTTAATAGAGAGGAAGTTGATTACTCCGAGAGACCCACCGGCTATACCTGCTAACCCCCAGTGGTGGTATAAGCCCGAATTGCATTGTGTTTACCATTCTGGTGCTCCCGGCCACGACGTGGAGAATTGTTACCCTTTGAAGACCAAGGTTCAAGACCTTGTGAGGTGTGGCATTCTGTGTTTCGAGGACGTAGGTCCTAACGTGAAGAAGAAACCATTGCCCGAGCATGGGAAATCTGTCAACATGGTCAAGGGCTGCCCTGGCAAATACAAGGTCAAATATGTCAGTCATATTCGACAGTCTCTGGTCGAATTGCACCGTTTGCTATGTGATTATAGTCACTATGAACACGACCATGATAGATGCCGAAACATCTTTTGTGTGTAGCTTGAGCAATCACAAGGTCAAAAGCTTCAAGGAGGTCATTGGTACAAAGACTTGGTCAAGAGGAGATGAAAACAAGCATGGTAATGGTTCCCAAAGCTCTCATCCATCCAATATGCCTCCCTAGTATCTCAACCCATCATTTTGATCAAAGCAAGTCAAAGGGCTTGAGGTCTTGTTCTTCAGAGAAACCCTAACTCATCTGTGCACCACAATGCCTTGCTCATGAAGGAACCTCAGCCCATGATCAAATACCATCAAGGGAATTTCTTTAATTCATCATTTCATGTATATTTGAACTTATTTGAGTGTCCTCAATCATCAATTCATCAAGATATGAGGCATGAACTTGAGAAGTTGATCAGTTAATTCTTCTGACTATTTTGAAATGCACTGAGACCTAACTTTTTATGTATTGGTCAAATGGAGATGGTTACAAAAGAAACAATGTTATTAAGGACAATATGAACAACTTTCATGTTCATCAAAATTTGATTTGAAGCTTGGAAAACCATCTGCCATTCCAATACATTATAGGTCATTTTGACTGAAACCCTAATTTTGGGTCAACTTCCCCAGGACATAACTCATTCATTTTTTATGATTTTGAGGTGGGATCAAATGCATTAGAAATCTTAGGTTGTATAATTCAAATGTTATGTTGAACAAAATTTCAAAATCCCAAAGGAAATACATTGGATAATGCAAGACATTATAGGTCCTTTTTGACCAAATGCATTAAAAGTAAAAAAAGTCCAACTTCAAGTGCCCATAACTTCTTCATCAAAAATCCAAATGATGCAAAATTTAAGTCCATTTTGATTGTCTTGAAAAGATCTACAACTTTTATGTTGTAGGGTTTTTCATTTTAAGCTTGCATCATCAAAAGAGAAGGGCTTGAAAGTTGGCCCATTTTAGAAACCTTGCCTTGACATGTTTTGCATATCACACTTTAAACTCAAATTTCATAACTTTCCACACTCCAAATGAGTTTTTTTCCAACATAACATTTGTTCCTCATACAAAGACCTTTCCAACCATTACCCATATGCCTATGCTTGGATTTTCTAAATGGTACTTTCGAAGAGATGATTGTTTAGGTATAATTGGAGAATTCACTTGAAATCTTGTTACATGAGCATTTGCCTTGCAAGCTACACATCCAATTTCCTTTGGCTATTGCTCAGAGTTCATTTAGCATTGTTTTTGTGCCTTGTGCATCATCATGCAAGCCCATGCAATGAAGCTTCACATGCCATGCACACGGATCATTCCACACTTTCCTTGCCACTTTCTCTATAAATAGAGACTCCATTCCACTCATTTCACACGCCTCATTCAACCTGAAATGCTGCAGAATTCTCTCCCTAACCATCACTAAAGAAGCAATTGCATTTTTTCAAAAATTTTCAGATCTAGAATTCAGCTTCATCTGGTTGTATTCTTAGATCTAATGCTTCTAGACCTTCAAGCACACACTCCAGCTGGTATTTTCTTCGATTCTCCTAATCCTTTGACCTATTGGCTTAGATTTTGTGTTGGCTGAAGTCCTCTCAATGGAGGCATCATGTTTATGCTTTTAATTTTTGAAATTCATTGAGTTCATGATGAACACCATATTTTTCAACTTCTGATTTCTTAAATCCTAGAGATCTAGAATGAAAATGGATGGTACAGGGATGATGTACATCATCCCAGCTTTCTATTGATGTATAGATCGCACGATTTGGTTAAGGTTTGAGTTTCTGCAAATTGGCCGGAAACTGCAAGCTCACCGGAGAAGACGGTGGCTCCGGTGGCTTCATCACCTCCAGTTTAAATCTGGACCATGTGATGGTGTTTCCAGATTCGATCCCAGGCGTCCATTGTGATGACTTTTATTTCTTTTCCATGTGCACACATTGACTTGGATCCATGGTAGGCGCGCGCTTCATGACCTCATGATTTGCCAGCTCAATTAATAAGCTTAGATCAGACAGTCCACTCTTTTTCCAATTTCTATTTTCTGTTTTTATTTTCCTTTTATTTTCTTTAATTCCATTTTATTTCAAAAATCAATATCTCTTTAATTTTTTATCCAAAAATTATGGGACCAATTGCATTATTTCCCAAATAAATTCTAGTTTCTATTTCTGATTTTTAATATTTTTTATTTTGTCATTTGATATTTTTTGTGAATTTTCTCTTTTCTGGTTATTTTTAATTCATTTTAAATAGTTTTTGATATTCAAAAAATACAAAAATATTTTCCTAACCTATTTGAATGATGATGGATCTATGAAAAATATTCTCATCAATTTTTGAATTGATTTTAGATTTATTTGAGATTTTAGTTCAATTAGGTTATTTTTATTCATTTTTAATTGATTAAAAATAGTTTTTGACTTCAAAAAATGCTGAAATTTTTTGTCAAACTTTGTTTGACCTTATTGAACTTAGGATAAATCACTTGGACCTTTCAAGGTTGATTTGAAGTGATTTTGAAGTTTCACCTTTCCATTATTTTAATTCAAGTTTATTTTAAATATTAAAAAATGCCAAAAATATTTTATTCTTTTCTTGACATCCAATCTTCATCTCACTTCTGTTTTTGGTTGTTTGACCTTGACTTTCAATGTTATGGGTCTACATATGAGGATTGGTATATGGTACTTCAATTAATGCACTTTAATTTTGTCATTTCCATTTCTCTTATCCATCTCCTTCTTCTTCTTCCTCTTCTTTTTCTTTTTTGATCAATGAGTTGAAGGATGATAAGTTAGCATTAATTAGGGAGATTTAATCTTCTTTGATTCAAATCTAATTCATCTTGATCAATTGATCAAGTGAATGGCTTTGCATTAAGGATAGATTGTCTTCTAAATCATGCAAAAGGCTTAAACCAATACAAGATCAATTCTCATTTTCTTTTTGGCATGGCAAGTTGTTGGGACTTGGTTCACTAATCAAGACTCCTAACTTGTGTTTGTTGCCTACATTATTATTGACCGGCCTCAGATAGTTGTGACTTCTACATAAGTCCAATTACGATTGCTTAACATAGCGCTAAATTTTGCCTGATGGCATACTAACCATTAACCACTAACAACTAACTTTTACTTTATGCAATTTACTTTTTATGCAATTTACTATTCTTGCACATATTATCCATTTGCTTTTCTCTTTGCTCATTTGAGCACATGTTTATGTTAATTCCATTTGCCTTTTGTTCACTTGAGCACATAATTGTGTATATATTATTATGCTTGTGACTTTGTTTTGATTGCTGTGGACCAAAATGCAAAGAAATGGACTTAGTTTCTAGGACTTTCCCTATGCAAAGAAATGGAGATTGGAGTTAGTTTCTAGGACCTTCCTTATGCAAAATTGGAGTAAAAGGATCTTAATGATGACGATGGATTAGAAGGACCAAATCTCTAAGCTCACTCTTATCCTTTCTTGTTTTACTCCATGAAACTTTTGATGTGTGTGCTTTTGTGCTAGGAGTTTCCATTTGAACTTAATTGGAGGACCATTGCCATGTTCATCTAAAGAGAGAGATGCAAAAGCCATTGGAGGATTCTTAGAAGCATGACCTTGTGTTTGATTGCTTGAAATATTGGCTTTGTGGTTGCTTTGTTCCAGAGGATGGGAGCTACTTGGATCATCAATATGATCTAAAGAGAGGAACTCCTAGTGTGGTTTCTTTTCTTATCTCTCACTTTTTTTGTTTTGCTTAGGACTTAGCCATTCTTCTTCTTCCCTCCACTCTAACCCAAGCCAAAACTTTTTGTGCAAACATTTAACCATTGTTTTCAAACATTAGAAACCTAAGCCTTAGGCTTTTGATTTTCAAACTTTCTTTTCATAACACTTATGTTGAATTGAATCTTTAAGTCAATTTTGACCATCTTTTGTATAGACTTCTAATTGGTAAATATAACCCATTCAAATGTCTTTTGTGGTTCTAATGGCCACTTTCTTAATCAAAATCTTTCATAACCTTTAGCTATTAGGTTTGAGTTATCCTTGTGGTAGATGTAATACTCACCTATATCCTTAGTGATGGACAATGAGTCTTCCATGTTTATTATAGGGTTAACCTCTCACTAGCATGTTGAAGCTATCCTCACATGGTGGATTTGTGGTTCGGTTGAGTTTTCTCCCTTTGATAACAAAAGACCTTAAGGCTTTTGGACCAATCAATTCACCAACTTGTCTTGAGATTTTTACCCCGAACTACGAGGTTTTGATCCTATCTTTTTATAAGATGGTATGTAGGCAATGGGTTTATCCATCCAAACACAAAATGTAAATAACTTGTATATTCTCCTCTCATCTCTTCAATCATGTTTGCACAAATAAAATTTCAAAAAAATAAAAAACAACCTTTGAAACAAGTATGAAAAGGGCTCCCTAGGAGTACCTAGGATGTTTTGGGTGCCTAACACCTTCCCAGTACATAACCAACCCCCTTACCCAGATCTCTGTTTTCTTTTACTAGTTTTTGTTAAAACTATTAGGTTTTTGTTTGCTTTCTAACCATTCCTTTGGATAAATAGAAGTGCGGTGGCGACTCGACTTGTATGATTTACCTTGGATTTAGTCAATATCTCTAATGGTAACGAATACCTCGCTACAAGATGCATAAGACCATGTGCAAGATTAGTGATTGTGAACACGACCACGACAGTTGTGCAATTTGCAGTGTGAACCCCCGTGGGTGTTCGGTTGTCAAGAGAGATATCCAAAGGTTGATGGACGAGAATGTGATCCAGATTCAACAGTCAAGGGATATAGATGATGTCGACATGATAGTGCCATTATTCAAGACTCCTGAGGGAGTGGTAATTCAGTTTGATAGTAGAAGCAGTAATAACATCAACAAATCGATATCATCGTTGGTAATACGGTTAGCGGGCCCAATCCCGTATGCATCCGATAGAGCTATTCCATATCAGTATAATGCTACTATGTTAGAGAATAGTCAAGAGGTCCTGTTGCCTACGACCAGTTCTATTGTGAGTATTACCGATGTTACAAAGGTGACCCGTAGCGGTCGTGTTTTTGGGCATGTGTTCCTAAAGGGTGTAGAGGATGTTGGTAAGAAGGTGGAGGTGCCTGCAATGGATCTGGTTAGTGCTCCTAAGTGTCAGTCTGGTGAATCCAGCAGTTTGAAGCCTAATGATGATGATGAGGTACTCCGTCTGATCAAGAAAAGTGAATTTAATGTGGTTGAGCAGCTGCTCCAAAGTCCTTCCAAGATTTCGGTGATGTCTCTGCTCATGAACTCTAAAGCTCACAGAGAAGCATTGCAAAAGGTATTGGAGCAAGCTTATGTAGAGCATGATGTAATAGTAGACCAGTTCGATCATATTATGGCTAACATTACTTCCTGCAACAACTTGAGTTTTTGTGATGAGGAACTTCCTGAGGAAGGCAAAAACCACAACTTAGCATTACACATATCAATGAACTGCAGGGAGGATGCGTTGTCAAATGTATTGGTTGATACCGGTTCTTCATTGAATGTACTCCTGAAGTCAACTCTTTCCAAATTGTCATATCAAGGAGCTCCAATAAGATACAATGGCATGATCCTCAAAGCTTTTGATGGATCTCGCAAAATTCTTATTGGTGAAGTGGACCTTCTAGTGAAAATAGGTCCGAGTGATTTCCAAATTACTTTTCAAGTAATGGATATCCACCCGGCCTATAGCTGCTTGTTGGGAAGGTCGTGGATACACGAGGCGAGAGCTGTGACGTCAACTCTACATCAGAAGTTGAAATTTATGAAGAATGGTAAGCTCGTTGTCGTTGGTGGAGAGAAATATTTGTTGGTAAGCCACCTGTCGTCTTTCTCGTATGTTGAAGCTGAGGATGAGATTGGAACTCCGTTCCAAGCTCTATCTATTGCTGAAGAAAAGAGAGTTGGGGCACCCATGTCCTCTTTCAAAGACGCGCATAAGATTATTGAAGACGGTAATTCTTATCAGTGGGGTCGGATGGTAGAGGTCGCCAAGAACAAGAGCAGAGCTGGTTTGGGATTTCAACAAGGGTTGTCAGTTGAAGATGTGTAACTGAGTTTCCATAGCGGAGGGCTTATCCATGGTAATGAACAACACTCAGCTGCCGTGATCGAGGGTGATGAAGATGAAGACTGCACCAATTTTGTGACGCATGGAAAAACTTTCAACAATTGGACCGCTGTCGATGTTCCTATTATTGTTCATCATTCTAAGTAATTACTTTATTGCTTTTGAAAATCCTTCTCCTCTGCCTAAGGGAGAAGTGAACATTGTTTGGCATCTTTTAATATGATCATTAATAAAATGCAACTCTATTCATCAACATCTATGATGTTTTTATTTTTACTTTTTGCCTTTCTGAAAATGGTAATCACCAAAAAACATAAATAAATAAATAATAATTGTCCATCTGCATAATATTTGGTCACAATTCACTTATCTAAAATCAAAATATCAAATCATTATGTAGGTTGGTTTCTAAACACATTGAATACAATGATCCTACTCCTACTCCAAACTTTAAATTCCCTATGTTTGAGGCTGAGGAAGAAAGTGATGAAGAAGTGTCTGATGAATTGACTCGTCTACTTGAGCACGAGGAAAAAACCATTCAGCCGTTCGAAGAGCAGATTGAGTTAGTCAACTTTGGTTCTGAGGATGATGTGAAGGATGTTAAGATTGGGTCTCAATTGTGTCCAGAGGTTAAGAAGGGGTTAATTGATCTTCTTCGAGAATATTCAGATGTGTTTGCTTGGTCCTGTAGCGGGGTTTTCGTTACCTTTAGGTTTATTGACTAAACCAAAAGTCAACATCCAATTCGAGTCGCCACCGCATTTTTATTTGTCCAAAGGAAAGGCTAAAAAAGCGAACAAAATCCAAGTAAGAAGTTTTTCAAATCAGAAACTAATAAAAATGTCAGAGATTTGGGTAAGGGGGTTGGTTATGTAATGGGAAGGTTTTACGCATCCAAAACATCCTTAGTACTCTAAGGGAACCCTTTTTGCAAATATGTGTTGTAGGTTGGTATTTGTGAAAAGATTTGTACAAAAGATTAGGGGGATGAGAATAGAATAGATTATATTTACAAGTTTGTTGTTTGAATGGATGAACCCATTGCCTACGTACCATCACAAGGGAGGATCAAAACCTCGTAGTTCATGGTAAAAATCTCAAAGATTGGTGAATTGATTTTAATCAAAAGCCTTAAGGTCTTTTGTTATCAAAGGGAGAAAACTCAACCTAAACCAACAATCCACCATATGAGGAAGGCTTCAACATGCTAGTGAGGGGTTAACCCTATAATAAGCATGGAAGACTTATAATCCAACACTACGGATGAGGTGAGATTTACATAAACCACTATGATATCTCAATCCTATGACTAATGTTTTTGAAAAGAGTGAAACAAGTGGCCATTGGAACCACAAAACAACTTGAAATGGGTTATATTTACAAGTTTAGTTTATTTACAAAATGAGGTCAAAGTTGGATTAAAGTTTATTTACAATGAGTATTTATGAAAATGGTTTTGAAAAGTCAAAGGCTTAAGGCCTAGGTTTCGAATTTGAAATAAAGTCAAAGTTTGGAAAATGATTTTTGGCTTGGTTAGAGTGGGGAGAAGAAAGATAGGCTAGTCCTAAAGCATACAAAGATAAGAGGGGAGAGGTAACCCTTGGAGTTCCTTTTCTTGAAGTCATAGAGATGACTCAAGATGCTCCTTTCCTTTGGATTTAGCACACAAAACAAGAAATCAAATAAATTGAATTCAAGCTCCTAGGATCTTCATTTGGCTTGACTTTTAACTTGGCTACTCATGACAATGGTCCTATTTTCACAATCTTAAGATAGGATCCCTATCACACAAAAGTAAACATCAAACAGGTCACTACATAATAAAGGGAATGGACAAAGAATAAGTTTGAGAAGAAGTCATTTGAGGTCAACTTTGAGTTTTAGCATTCCAAAGGCATGAGGCCTAGTTGCTCTTCAACAAATTTGGCATTCTAAAGGCATGAGGCCTAGTTGCTCTTGAACTCCTTTAAGCATGGGTAAATCCTAATTCTAAGTCCTTTCTCCTTTTGCATCTAGTTCACATCAAACAAACACAAAACAACACAAAATAGCAATATATATTTATATACAATAATGGGCTCAAATGAGCAAAAGAAAAATGGCATAAACCTAAAATATGTGCTCAAGTGAGCAAAGTGAAAATCAAGATGAATAATGAGCAAGAAATAAATAATATTAAAAGTAAATGACAAGAATTTAAAAGCTCAAAATAAAGTTAGTAGTTAGTAAGGTTATGTTAGCTTGTCATAAGACAATATAGTGCTATGTTAAGCAATCATAAGTGGACTAATGTAGTAGTCACACCTATCTGAGGCCGGTCAATAAGAATATAGGCAAAGAACACAAGTTAGAGATCATGACTAGTAAGCCAAGCTCCATAAACTTGCCATGCCAAACAAAAGGGGAAGGGCCTTGTATTGACTTTTGGTTATTTTCTTGACCAAGAAGTAACCTATCTTGGAACTAAAATAACTCACTTGATCATGGATCAAGTTGAGTTTGGTTTGGATCAAAGAAGGTTAAACTTCTCATTTGTCAAGACAAACCTCAAGACTTTAACTCATTGGCCATTGATGGAAAGAAAGGGATGAAGATGAAAGGGAGGGGAAAAGAAGACAACAACTAATCCCAATTGATCGAAGTTGAATCAAATCAACCTTGATCAACACCAAATAGTAGAGAAATTAAGATAACAAGTCAAGAAGTCAATAATATTTTTTTGGTATTTTTTGAATTAAAGGAAAATACAAAAAAAATAAACAAACCAAATGGAACCTCAAATTCAATTCAAAGTAACTTCAAAAAGTCCAATTAAATTCTCATAGGTTCAACATAGTCAAACAAACTTTGACTAATTTTCTCACAAGTTTTTAAAGTCAGAAAGTAATTAAAATCAATTAAAAACAACTAAAAATAGCATAATATGAATTAAAAACTCAAATAATCTCAAACCAAACAAGAAATTGTTGAGACTATTTTTCATTGACTTATCATGATCCATAGATGCTATGAAAATATTTTTGTATTTTTTAAAAGTCAGAAAGTATTTTAAAATGAATTAAAATCATTAAAAACCAAGTAATTCATAAAAAATATTAAATGAAGTCACAAAAATAATTAAAAATCAAAATATGAAACTAGATTTTTCAAGAAATTTTTTGGAGTTGGTCTCATATTTTTCTGACTTCAAATGAATTTTTAATGAATTAATGAAAATAAAATGAATTAAAAGAAAATAGAGAGCCACATGATGAACTTCATTAATTGACGTGGCACTTGGGGATGACTCAGATCTGATGGCACACGCTACACATAAGTCAAACGCGCCACATGGTGAATTAAAGTAAGTAATTAAAATGAATGAACAAGATTAGATCCTGAGAAGGATATCCAAGGGCCCTGGTCAGAACACGTGGTGGTGGTGGTGGAAACCACCATCTTCTTCGGCCAGACACACAAACTCCGACCACATTTACAGAGAAATGAAACTTAATGAAAATTAAAAACAAGGCCATGGAGATGAAGCTGGTGTGATGTAGATCATCACTATACCAATGGATTTCTCTCACTCTTCCTATATTGAGAGAAAGGTGAAGGAGAAAATCATGGTGTCCACACGAATTGCTCATGAAATGATAAATTGAATGCATCAACAGCTTGCCTCAAGTATGAGGACTTTAGAGAACCACATAAACGCAAGAAATCTACATTGAATTAGGAGTTTCAGATCCAAAAAGTTTGAGATTATACCTTTGAATTGATGAACTTTTGGCCACGAATTATCTAAGATCTTTGCTCCTCTTTGATCCTTGAGTGTATGGAAGATGATTAGCTAAGGAATCTGGCTTTGAAACTCAGCTAATGTTGCTGAATTTCATGCTCGAAAATATGGAAGAAAGTGATTGATTCCTTAAGTGAGGGCTATGGTTTCAGTTCTGCAGCACTTGGGATCTCCAAAAGGTTGTGAAATGAAGCTCATGAGGTGTTTATTTATAGATGAATGTGGCTGATCACACACTTTTCTCATGTGCATGGAATTTGAATTTTGGATTGCATGGGCCTTTGTAGACGTGTGGAAGGCCCAATGATAGCTGAAGCAACTTGCTAAGTTCACATGCAATGCATTTGGACGTGCACATGAAATCGAAACAACTTGCATACCAAGTTATAACATTAAATATCCAAAATGCACATACATGAAAAGAATTTCGAAACTCACAAATGGTAGATCCAAATGAGTATTGTGAGTAATGGATGGAAAGATTTTGAAATAAGGAAGAAAAGTCATGTTGGGCAAAAAATAATTTGGCATGTTAAAATAGATCAAAATTGGCTTGGAAAATCCAAGTACAAAACATATTCAAATCATTTTGAAAAGGTCACCCAAAAGTAAGCTTAATCAAACCCTTATTTCCTCCTGATAAAAGCTTCAAATGAGAACACATAAAACACCAAAGTTGTATATATTTTCAAGATAGTCAATCTAGACTCAAAGTTTGCATCATTTGGATTTTCTATGACAAAGTTATGGGCATTTGAAGTTGGGTACTTTTTCAAATTCAATGAATTAGGTCCAAGATAACCTATAATGTTTTGCATTATCACATGTATTTCTTTTAGGATTGTGAAATTTTGTCCAACATAACAATTTAATTAGACATCTCAATCTTTCCAATTCCTTTGGTATCAACCAAAAAACATAAAAATTGAGGAAGTTATGCCCTTGGTAAGTTGACCCAAAATT
The DNA here is from genome assembly GCF_024323335.1 of Lathyrus oleraceus. Taxonomy (NCBI): domain Eukaryota; kingdom Viridiplantae; phylum Streptophyta; class Magnoliopsida; order Fabales; family Fabaceae; genus Lathyrus; species Lathyrus oleraceus. The sequence continues at coordinate 475,641,687 of NC_066583.1, read as the reverse complement.
AGGGTTTCAGTCAAAATGACCTATAATGTTTTGAAATGAATGATGACCTTCCAAGATTCAAATGGATTTTTGACGAACATGAAAGTTGTTAATATGGTTCTTAGGAACATTTTTGCTTTCGGGGTTATCTTCATTTGTCAAAGACATCAAAAATTATATCACATTGAACCTCAGCTTAGTTAGATGACTTGACTAGTCAACTTTTCAATGCCAAACTTCCAATCTTGATGAACAAATGATTGAGGGGCCTCAAATAGGCTCATATATGCATAAAATGATAAATTAAAGAACTTACCTTGATTAAATTTGATCATAGGTTGAGATTGCTTCATGGGCAAGGCACAATCAAAGCACAGTGGAATTAGGGTTTCCTTGGGAAACAATCTTCAAACCCTTTGGGTTATCTTGATCAAATTGGCAAATTGAGATACTTGGGAGACATATATGATGACTAGGAGCTTTGTGGACCATTGTCATGCTTTTTCTCATCTTCATCTAGCCATTACATTGGGCTTAGGAGCCTCCTATGAGCATTGTGGAGCACATGATCACTTGAGCTTCAAAACAAAAAGAGTTAGTGACATATTTTTGTGCTTTTGGTTAGCAATAATATACAATACAAGCATACTTGGTGGTCTCAAAACACTCAAACAAGTCCCAACCCTAGGGTTAAGGAGACAAACATGCTATAATCCTTGAGGCAATGCGCTTATGCAATAACATGATGCCATGAGGGATTTTAGGGTCAAAATTAGGGTCTTACAGATGCCTCTATTTAAGGTCATTCTAGCCGGAGATATGAAGGTTAAAATCTTCATCTCGACGAGATAGAATGACCTTAAATAATAACAAAGAGATGAATTTTGGTCCCTAAGAGACCTCATGATGCAAATGTATGCATGCAAAAATAAAATCTTCATGGTGAATAATTGCCACCAAGGAAAAGAAATCGGGAGAAATTGAAAATCCATAGGGGTAACACACTCACTAGGGAGACAAAGACTCTGGGGGGAAATAAGGTAAAAATGCACGAGCAGGTCACGACTTGAAAACTTGCTGGGAGACACTAAGGGATTCCACGAAAATAAATCGATGGAAAGACTCGATCTGACGCAAAGATGCATGTATTGGGAAATATGCCAATACAGCAAAACTATCCACAAAGGATACATCGGATGAAAAATATGGACTCATACGGGGATGTCCACAAAGGACTCAACTGAGGAAGAAACAACGAGATATTACCGGTTATTGGGTAATAAACTCAAAGAGAGACATGTTATCAAAACACTTGTGACTGGGTGAGAGAACAACACGCTCAGGGAGAAAGAATATCTAAGACCGGTATAAGGGTGAGAGATATCAATCATCGGAAACATCTGAGGAGGACCCAAAAGGCACATCTCAACTCAAGAAAATCTGACTCCACAGGGGACAAAAAGTCATAATAGGGAGAAGAAGGAAGGAACACCAGGGATACCGGTTACTGGGTATATAGTAGGTGACCAACCAGGCGTGAATTGGGAACATATCCAAGACACTCATCATCCGAAAGGAGGGCTAAAAAAAGCAAACTCGACTTACAGGATGGACATTCGATTCCACAAGGAAATACGAATCTTACTCGACTGGGGAAGCAAAAGACTTTGACTGAAGAGCGCATGAGATATATTATCTACTACCGTTATATGGGTAAAAGTGTAGATAACATACTCGCATGGAAGATTATCTATAACCTGGGTTAATAAAGGATAAATCGTCCGAAAAGAAAGGACATCAGGATACCGGTTACTGGGTATAAAATGATGACCAATCAGAAGGAGAAACAATCATTACCAAACAAGGGTAAATGAAAGATGACTCGCTAGGGATAAATTGCCTGACAAAAGCAATTATCCAGGAGATATATCACCGGTTACTGGGTGGTATACTAAAAAACGAAGGAATATCGATATCGGTTACTGGGTAAAGATAACCAACAAAGAGGGGATTACATCAACCGGTTATTGGGTAGAAAACCACAGAAATAGGACTTACAACTATCGGTTACTAGGTAGAAGGCCACAAGATCCGTTGGGGAAAGGATGAACAATTATTGGTTACTGAGCAGTTGAACAACTAAACCACAGGGAACTGCAAGGGATAACAAGAAAGGAATCGGAACAAACTAGAAAGACACAATCCAACAAAGACTCAACACGATGAGGATATAACTCAGGGGAGTCATTCCATCCCAATACACAACTAGGGAGGAAACTGAAACAATAATCATCCACGAGGATATAACTCTGTGGGGAAGAAAGAAGAAAAGATAGACATTTTCTGCCTATGGGGCTGACTCTATATGGAGAGATCAGACACAAACATCTGCTCGGGGAAGAACATTTCACCAATAGCAGGAGATAACAAGCAAAGATATATGGCAAAGAATTCAATCATGAATATATGAATGCTATGTGTCGCACCCCAAAATTTGATTTTGGCTTTGTTGACCACATCTTGATTAATCTCGTTGTCTCGTATTCATCTCAATTTCTTAAACTTCGCGTGACAACTGGTTTGATTAGGTTTTGTGTGTTTTCGTTGCTTACCGTGTTGTATTTCGTTGTTTTAGCAAAACCTGGCCGATATCGTTGCCTCGTATTTATCTCGCTTATCTCTTTTGTGCGTGGCATCGCTTCGATTAGGTTTTGTGCGTTTTTATCTATTTAATTGTTTGTTTGTCGGTATTTTGACTGTATTTCGAATATATTAGAGTTTTCGTATTGTCCGATTATTTGTGATTGTGTTTGTCAATGTTTTCGTGATGTCGTGTTGATTTTATTATTGCCTAGGGTTGTTTATTTAATTACGTGTTGTGCCGTGTGATTTAATCGAGTCTGTTTGAGTTGTGTTGTTGATTTTACTGGTTTACCGGTTTACTGGTTTATTGGTTTTATCAATTTGTCTATTTTGCTGTGCAAATTGTCATCATTTGTCGCTCGATTTTATCGTATTTTAATCGTGTGCCGTTTAATATTATTTGTGCTTAATATTAATTGTGTTTAGTTGTTAATTAGTTTATTTAATTAGGATTAATATTATATTAGTTTATTATTATTATTATATAATATATAAATATATATTATTAATTTATGTTAGATATTTTTTAGGTTTCTTATTGTTTAAGTAATCTAAATATATATTATTAATTTATGTTAGATATTTTTTAGGTTTCTTATTGTTTAAGTAATCTAAATATATATTATTAATTTATGTGAGATATTTTTTAGGTTTCTTATTGTTTAAGTAATCTAAATATATATTATTAATTTATGTTAGATATTTTTTTAGGTTTCTTATTGTTTAAGTAATCTAAATATATATTATTAATTTATGTTAGATATTTTTTAGGTTTCTTATTGTTTAAGTAATCTAAATATATATATATATAGATGTGGTTAGTAAGAAAAAACGAAAAAAAGAGGGTGGATCAGTAAGGAAAAAACGTGTGGTGAGAGAAACAGAGAATTGAAAAGAAATATTTTTTCAAAAGCAATAAAATCAAGTTCTTTTCTCATCTCCCCAATCAAACGATCAAAGCGAAAAAAGCAAAGCATTCACATAAACATAAGCAAAAAGGTTCCTGTGGAGTACCACAGATGTAGAGGGTGCTAATACCTTCCCTTTGCATAACCAACCCCCGAACCCGTAACTCTAAAGGGATTTATCGTTATTTTTCCCTTCCTCTTTTTGGATAAAATAAAAGACGGTGGTGACTCTTGCATTTAAAATATTTTTCAAACGGGTTAAGTTCAATCAATACTTAATCTCGTGAAAAATCCCGTCGCGACAGAATGGCGACTCTGCTGGGGACACAATGATTAAACTTATTTGAGGGTTTAGCATATCTTTGCTTGTTTATATGTTTGCTTTGTGGATATTTGCTAAATTGTATTGTTTGTAATGTTTGTTATTTTGGGTTTTGGGGGATACTTGTGATAAATCCTATACCCGGATTTGGGGCACATTTGAGATAGGATGGACGATAATTCAGGTTGACTTGATAGGAGACAATCCTTACCGAGTTGACTTGAGCCTTTGTCCGCTTGGTGGAGGCCTCTTTGAGGGTGATAGTGCTAAACAAGTCATTTGTGAGGCATTGTTGCTTTCGACGGGCCCGTGAAGCCAAGGACCTTAGTTTACCTTTACCCCATCTTGGCCTTACTTAGGATGTGATGCGGTGACCACTTCGGACCAAAAGTCTGGTTTGGTTGATACGCGATATCACACTCAAGCGAGATTCTTTTGAGAATAATATTGGAAAGCGAGCAGTCGCTTAACCCGGTATTATCCGAAGAAGGATCCATAACCTTGGGAACTTTTAGAACCCGTTTGGCAGGTGAACCTTAGAACTTATCTTGGGGCGTTGTCCTAAACTCCATGCTGGTGATGAACTTTGAGCCTTGTATTGTTTGACCATGTTTGTGTTTGTTGCATTCATGCATGACATGCATTCATTCCCATCATTTCAACCTTTTTCCAAGGAACTTAAAGTGAGGATTGCAAATATTGCAGGAAACATGGATTTTGGACAGAGAAGTGTGAAAAAGTACAATCTCATCAATCCAAAGATAGATGAACTAAAGAAACTGGTTTCTTCGATCGCAAATCCTATTGGTTTCAGAGACAGATATGGGGCATTTATATCTTTATTGACACTTAGGATGGAAGAAGGGTTATTGCAGACATTAGTACAGTTCTATGATCCAGTCTATCACTGTTTCACATTCCCAGACTATCAACTCATGCCTACATTGGAAGAGTATGCCCAGTTGCTTCACATCCCAGTTGCTGATACAGTACCTTTCTCTGGTTCAGAAAAGTTACCCGAGCACAGTTCTCTTGCAAAAGTGTTGTACATGAAAAAGTCAGAATTCAAGAATAACTTCACCACCAAAGGAGGACTTCCAGGTTTCACTGCCAAGTTCTTAATGGGGAAGGTTTCTTATTTTGCCAGTCAAGGTTGTGATATTATTGTGGAGCATCTGTTCGCCTTGTTGATCTACGGTTTGTTACTATTTCCTAATATTGAAGGTTTTGTGGATTCATATGCTATACGCATCTTCCTAAGTGGTAATCTTGTTCCAACTTTGCTCGGAGACACCTATCATTCCATCCATTACCGTACTTTGAAAGGAGGAGGAACCATAGTCTGTTGTATACCGTTACTCTACAAATGGTTTGTCTCTCATCTTCCTAAGTCAGCTACTTTTTGGGATCGCAAGTCAGGACTTCAGTGGTCACAGAGGATTATGTCTCTTACCCAGTCAGATATTGCATGGTATAGTAGAGTTTTAGACGATGTGAAGATCATTGATAGTTGCGGGGAGTTCCCCAATGTGCCCCTCATGGGCACAAAGGGAATCATTTCTTATAATCCAGTACTTGCTAGGAGACAACTCGGTTACCCTATGAAGGACAAGCCTCCTAACATTCTTTTAGAAGGTATTTTCTTGAGGGATAACGAGGAGGACCCTACCATGAAAGAGAGAGTAGTAAGAGTTTGGCATCGTGTTTGTCGCAAAGGGAGACTTGAATTGGGTAAGAAAGATTGTACCTCCTATGAGCCGTACCTCCAGTGGATCAGAGCCAGAGCTATACAGTTGAAAATGCCATACCCACATCATGATCCTATCAAACCCGCTCCGTTGAAGACCCCCTACCTTCCGCTAGATGACAAAGAAGAACTCCAAGCCACCTTGGAGAGGGTCAAGAAAGAGAGAGACGCTTGGAAGGATAAGGCCCAGGTGCTCGAAATGGAAAATGAAGAACTTCAGAGACAGTTAAAGGAGCAGAGTGGAGAAGATCGTGCAGGTAAACGTCCAAGGGTGCAAGAGGATTTATTTTCCTCAGGCACAACAGATTACTCCCAGATTCCACAGTCCTCAGGTGCATGGAAAGGTCTTGTAGACAGTTTGGTGAAGGAGAAAGCTTTTATGCAGAAGGCCTATGAAGAAAGAATTGAGAGACTTGAAGGAGAACTCCTACTTGTTTATGCTCGTCCTGATGACACATGTCCTTAAATGGTTTTCTTGGTTGTATTTTGGGTTGATAACTTTGTTTTGTTATCAAAAATGTTTGCAATTCTATCTTTTCCTTCACTTAGAGTTCCTTGGAAAATCATTCATTTTGCATATCCATGCATCACGTGCATACAGGTTGTCTGTCTTGGTCCAGTCTTCTAACAGTTGCTTCCCGCCAGCAGATCCATTTCAAGCTGACGCATAATTACAACACAAGAGCCAACTACAAAAGAAGGCCCCAGATTTGTGACACCAGGAGTAGTTATGAAGAACTGGACCGCAGTTGACATCCCACATTGTGTCCACATATCAAAGTAATTAAGCTTTTCAGTTTTCAAAAATCTTCCGCTTTAGCCCAAAGCGCGAAGCATTAATTTTGTAAAATGGGCACTTTTGTCAAAAACGTACTATCCATGAAAAGATCTTTTGTGTTCCTATACACTTGTATCCTTTTATCTTTTCAGCTTTTTCGGAAAATGGTAACACAAAAAACCTTAAAAAGAACACATTTTTGCATGTCATGGTCAGTCCTCTAAAAACAATTGTTTGTACAAGGTTACTTAAACCCGTTGAACACAATGACATCATGCCCTCTCCCGACTTTGAACATTCTGTATTCGAAGCTGAAGAGGAAGAGTGGGATGAGATTCCAGAAGAGGTCGCCCGCCAGCTTGAAAATGAAGAAGACACTATTCAGCCATACAAGGAGCCTTTGGAAACAGTCAACTTGGGTTCGGAAGAAAATGTGAAAGAAGTCAAAATTGGAGCATTGTTATCCCCACAGGTCAAGGAGCAATTGATCAGCCTGTTAAAAGAGTATGTAGATGTGTTTGCTTGGTCTTATCAAGATATGCCTGGTCTCGACACTGACATCGTAGAGCACAACCTACCTTTGAAGCCAGAATGTCCACCGGTCAAACAGAAATTAAGAAGAACACATCCAGATATGGCCGTCAAGATTAAAGAAGAAGTTCTGAAGCAAATAGATGCTGGTTTTCTTGCCACTTCAGTGTATCCAGAGTGGATAGCAAATATTGTGCCAGTTCCTAAGAAGGACGGGAAGGTATGAATGTGTGTCGACTATCGTGACTTAAATACAGCAAGCCCAAAGGATGATTTCCCCCTGCCTCACATTGACATGTTGGTAGACAATACAGCAAAGTTTGACATATTCTCCTTCATGGACGGATTCTCCGGGTATAACCAGATCAAAATGGCTCCCGAAGACATGGAAAAAACTACCTTCATAACACCATGGGGAACATTCTGTTATCAAGTAATGCCGTTTGGGTTAAAGAACGCAGGTGCTACTTACCAGCGAGCCATGACAACGCTCTTTCACGACATGATGCACAAAGAGATTGAGGTTTATGTGGATGACATGATCGCGAAGTCTCGTTCAGAAGAAGGTCACTTAGTAGATCTATTGAAGCTGTTTCAACGATTGAGGAAGTTCCGTCTTCGCCTCAATCCGAACAAATGCACATTTGGCGTCAGGTCAGGTAAACTCTTGGGCTTCATTGTCGGCCAAAAAGGCATTGAAGTTGATCCAGATAAAGTAAAAGCTATCCAAGAGATGCCCGCACCAAAAACAGAAAGGCAAGTGAGAGGTTTTCTAGGACGATTGAATTACATATCCCGGTTTATTTCTCACATGACGGCCACTTGTGAACCTATCTTCAAATTGCTTAGAAAGAGTCAGAATTGTGTTTGGACAGAGGATTGTCAGAAAGCATTTGACAATATCAAAGAGTACCTCATGGAGCCTCCTATCTTGTTACCACCTGTTGCTGGAAGACCGTTGGTTATGTATTTGACAGTGCTTGAGAATTCTATGGGCTGTATTCTGGGTCAACAAGACGAAACTGGAAAGAAAGAGCATGCCATTTACTACTTAAGCAAGAAATTTACTGACTGTGAATCACGATACTCCTTACTCGAGAAGACATGTTGTGCATTGGCTTGGGCTGCTAAGAGATTAAGGCAGTATATGTTAAGTCACACCACTTGGTTGATATCCAAAATGGATCCAATCAAGTACATTTTTGAGAAGCCTGCACTCACTGGTAAGATTGCAAGATGGCAGATGCGGTTATCAGAATACGACATTGAGTATCATACCCAGAAAGCTATCAAGAGCAATGTGTTGGCTGAGTACCTTGCTCACCAACCCGTTGAAGATCACGATGATAATGAGGATGAGTTTCCTGATGAAGATGTCATGTTCCTAAAATCCAGAGATTGTAAAGAGCCACTTCCTGAAGAAGGGCCTGAACCAGATTCTCAATGGGGTTTAGTATTTGATGGAGCTTCCAACGTTTATGGACATGGAGTAGGTGCAGTCATTATCACTCCAGAAGGTTCTCATATTCCTTTCACGGCAAGAATTTGCTTTGAATGTACAAACAACATTGCTGAATATGAAGCCTGTATCATGGGTCTTGAAGAAGCCATTGACCTCCGCATCAAAAATCTTACTGTTTATGGTGACTCAGCGTTAGTTATCAATCAGATTAAAGGAGAATGGGAAACACGCCACCCTGGCTTGATCCCATACAAGGACTATGCAAGAAGATTGTTGACTTTCTTCACCAAGGTTGAATTGCATCACATTCCTCGGGATGAGAATCATATGGCGGATGCTCTAGCTACGTTGTCTTCAATGTATCAAGTGGGTTTTCCAAACGAAGTACCCAGAATTGTGATCAAGCGACTTGATAGACCAGCACATGTGTTTACAACTGAGGCCAGTTTTGATGATAAACCATGGTACCGCGATATCAAGCATTTCCTTCAGACTCAGGAGTATCCTCTTGGAGCAACAGAAAAAGATAAAAAGACTTTGAGAAGATTGTCAGGCAGTTTCTTCCTTAATCAGAATGTGCTCTATAAGAGGAATTATGACATGGTCTTACTCAGATGTGTTGACAAAAAGGAAGCAGAAATGTTGATGAAAGAAGTTCACGAAGGGTCCTTTGGTACTCATGCAAACGGCCACTCTATGTCAAGAAAGATGTTGAGAGCTGGTTACTACTGGTTGACCATGGAATCAGATTGCTACAAATTTGTAAAGTGTCACAAATGTCAGATCTACGCTGATAAGGTTCATGTACCACCAACCTTTTTGAATGTGATTTCTGCTCCTTGGCCATTCTCAATGTGGGGCATTGACATGATCGGTATGATTGAACCCAAAGCTTCCAACGGACACCGTTTCATTCTCGTGGCAATTAATTACTTCATCAAATGGATGGAAGCAGCTTCGTATGCAAAGGTGACAAAGCAAGTGGTGGTCAGATTCATCAAAAATAATCTCATTTGCCGATATGGCATTCCAAACAAGATCATCACTGACAATGGCTCCAATCTGAACAACAAAATGATGGATGAATTATGTGAAAGTTTCAGGATCGAGCATCACAACTCTTCTCCTTACCGTCCCAAGATGAATGGGGCAGTTGAAGCTGCAAATAAGAATATCAAGAAGATCATTCAAAAGATGGTTGTTACCTATAAAGATTGGCATGAAATGCTGCCTTTTGCACTACACGGATATAGAACATCAGTCCGTACTTCAACTGGGGCAACCCCATTTTCACTTGTATACGGTATGGAAGTTGTGTTACCGATAGAGGTTGAAATTCCATCAATGAGGATACTAATGGAAACTCAGTTGTCAGAGGCTGAATGGTGTCAAAGCAGATACGATCAGTTGAATTTGATTGAAGAAAAAAGAATGACTGCCTTGTGCCATGGACAGTTATATCAAAAGAGAATGAAGCAGGCATTTGATAGGAAGGTTAAGCCGAGAGAATTCAAAAAGGGTGACCTTGTACTCAAGAATATGATACTATTTCACAATGATTCTAGGGGCAAGTGGACTCCTAACTATGAAGGACCCTATGTTGTCAAGAAAGCCTTCTCAGGCGGTGCTTTAATTCTTACAAACATGGATGGTGAAGAGCTTCCAACGTCCCGTGAATACAGATGCAGTCAAGAAATACTTCGCCTAAAAAATGAAAAGAACAACTCGCTAAGTTGAAAACCCGAAAGGGCGGCTTAGGCAAAAATGAGCGTCTCGGTGGACTGAAAACCTGAAAGGGCGGTCCAGGCAAAAATTAGAGACATAAAAAACAAAGAAAATATTATCCTGGTAGATTGAAAACCCGAAAGGGCAATCTAGGCAAAAGTTAGGGATTTCAGGCAAGTAACTGCATAATAGAGATAAGATCATTGAAGTATCAGAATATTTTCAACAGTTCTCCAACTTTCTTAAGGCTGCAATACAGGTCAAAAGTGGAAGAGAGAATGATGTCATTGTAGTTCAATGTACCCTTTTCCACGAAATTACCATTTTCCAATTTGTAAAGATCTATGGAATCACGCTGTTGGCTGATTACCATCCTATCAAATCAATTTGAGCCTTTCTATATTTCTTGGCACTCTTAATTTTCATTTCAATTTACGAAAGTTCTTTTACTTTGACAGATATGTTTTGAAACAAAAGTTTTGAATTAAAAACAGTTTTTGAAAAATATAAAGATTATTTATTTTGATTTGTGGACATCAATAAAATGATTGAGACATGTGGTCCCAGTAATTCTGAAATCATGTGATTCCAACTAGACATGTTCATATTACTATCCTTATATGTATATGATGAAAAAATCTCCACAGGTGTCTTGGCAGTAATATTTCTCCAGCAGAGGTTGTGATTCTGGATATCCCCAGCTATGCTTCCTAGTTTTCCTCAAGAGATCATGCAAGAAATATTTCAAGAAGTTTCTTCCCTTCACTTGGGGCATGAAGACTCCCCAGTTAATTGATCATGAAGACTCCCCAGTTTAATTGATCATGAAGACTCCCCGGTTAATTGATCATGAAGACTTTGATCCAGGTTTTAAGTTACAGATTTGGCCTATGGGATTACTACAGGTATTTCCCCAGTAATTTATTAAGGCAGGATCAGCAATGTCCCCAGCAGAGGATGAGAAGGAAGATTTGATTTCCCTGAGCAGGAGTAATACAGAGGTCTCCATCCCTCAGCGAGTGAAGAAAGTTGATATTCAGAAACTACAGGGAGTCTCCTGTTGTTCTCTGTCCATTCAATAGAAGGATATGTCTCCGCCTCAGTAATGTTTTGTAGTAAAAGAAGAGTGTGTTATGCATTTTAAGCAAATTCAAGAATTGCAGGATTTCTCCTGAATTCTCATTTATATTCAAAGGTCAGACATCACTGTTCCCCGGCAGAGTCTCCTAGAGGAAAGATCTCGTAACCAGATATCAGACACCATAATCCCCTGCAGAGTCTTCAGATACAGAAAGTCTCCATGATAATTAAAGCAAAAAAATCAAGGATGGATTTCCCCTATATTCTTATTCCCTGGAAAGATGCCACCTATCCCCAGCGAACTTTATCCCCAGCGGAGTCTTCCAGAAGAATAATCCCTTCTGCATTATCAGCAAATTCAAGAATTGCAGCACTTCTCTTACAATATCATCTTATTTCCAGAGGATAACACCTTGTATCCCCAGCGGAGTCCTCAGAAAGGTCCAATCCTCATATACCTCACAAATTCAAGAACCACAGGGAATCTCCTGCATTTTTGAAGTAGAAGGCATCTCCATTCTTCTACGGAATCCTCAGCAGAGACAGACTTTTAAAGAAACCTGGATATGGTGCTCTTGTACCAATTCCCCAGCAAGTCTTTGTACTACTCCCTAGCGAGTCTTAGTGCAAATCTCCAGCAAGTCCTTATGCAGCTGTTAACATTTTTAGTTATTCCTAGTTTTGTCTGTCCATCATGCTTTCATTACTAAATATTCATGCATATCTATGACATATCATGCTTGCATTCATATGCACCTTGTTTCCTTGTTTATATTGTGGGTTGAGTCAATCTCTCCATATAGAGTATCCTCATAAGCAGCAAAATACCTTTTATTGGTCATGTTCCCCACAGAGATCTATGCCTCGTGGAAGATGGTTGTTTCAGTTGTAAATCCTGATGAGTTCATTCCTCTTCAGTTGAAGTCTTGTTTGACCGTTTCATTCTAGTTCTATCCTAGTTTGAACCTCGTGTCTCCAGATAAAGCTCAGAAATTGCCAGTAAAAGAAGGCAACAATATAGTCTTTGTGACTCTCATTCAGTAAAACAGACATGACAGATATTGTGTCCAAGTCCTTTATGCCTTCATCTTGGAGTTGGTACCCGTTACAAACTTGAGTCACCTACATCCATGAGTGGTAACCTTTGTTATCCCTCAGATAAATTAATTACTATCTCCATCTACGAGTTGATAACATCCTCACAGAAAGTTCCATGGTTCTACCTGCAACTTTGAGCTGGTAGCGTGCTTTCGTCTTTGAGTTTAGCACAGATTCCTTTTGATTCCACCTTCGTCTTTGAGTTGGTGAAGTACCTGCAACTTTGAGCTGGTAATATGCATTCATCTTTGAGTTCGCACATTTTCCTGTGATTCCATCTTCGTCTTTGAGTTTATGGAGTACCTTCATCTATGAGTAGGGTATGTTTGATCCTTGTTGAACTGATAGTGTGCTTTCATCTTTGAGTCTGCACAGATAACTTCTGATTCCATCTTCGCCTTTGAGTTGATGGAGTACCTTCATCTATGAGTTAGGTACATTTTGTCCTTCCACCGTCATCTTTGAGTCGGTAATGATAAACATCTCCAGGAAAATATGTTCTAAATTCTTTTAAACACCTTTGTCAATGAATCAGTGGTTGCCTTCAACTTTGAGTCGACATTTCTCTGTCTACCTCATCAATGAGTTGGTAGTGTGCATTCAACTGTAAGTCTGCACAATGATCCTTAGATCTGATTCTTCATCTACACCATCATCAATGAGTTGGAATTTGATTTCCCTAGCAGTGTTATTATCAATCTTTTGAAGCTTGCCTTCAACTTTGAGTTGGCATGTCCTGTTTACCTCATCAATGAGTGGGTAGTGAGCTGTCAACCATGAGTCAACGCAGTTCGATTCTTATTATGCCCTTGTTATACCTTCATCCTTGAGTTGGTATTCATCTTTTCGGTTACCTCCATCTTTGAGTTGGTAATGTACTGTCACATCAGTACTCTTGTTATATTGATCTTTTCCCACTTTCATCTATGAGATAGTGATGTATCGTCAGCATTGAGTCGATATCTCTTTTCCTCCTATTTTCCATCTATGAATAGGTAGTGAATCTTCCCCAGCTGAGTGTTCTCAGTGTTTACCTTCATGCATTGAGTCGGTGTATGTCCTTCCCCAGTAGAGTTTGCACTCATGTGTCTCTGTGTCTGTCTGTCTTTTGCATCATGCATACATGCATTTGCGGTCAAATTTTATGGCGTTTGTCATATTTAATTACCTTACGCCATTCGATAGCCTCCGGCTATCTGGCCTAAGTTAATTAAATAGGGGCATCTGTCGCACCCCAAAATTTGACTTTGGCTTTGTTGACCACATCTTGATTAATCTCGTTGTCTCGTATTCATCTCAATTTCTTAAACTTCGCGTGACAACTGGTTTGATTAGGTTTTGTGTGTTTTCGTTGCTTACCGTGTTGTATTTCGTTGTTTTAGCAAAACCTGGCCGATATCGTTGCCTCGTATTTATCTCGCTTATCTCTTTTGTGCGTGGCATCGCTTCGATTAGGTTTTGTGCGTTTTTATCTATTTAATTGTTTGTTTGTCGGTATTTTGACTGTATTTCGAATATATTAGAGTTTTCGTATTGTCCGATTATTTGTGATTGTGTTTGTCAGCGTTTTCGTGATGTCGTGTTGATTTTATTATTGCCTAGGGTTGTTTATTTAATTACGTGTTGTGCCGTGTGATTTAATTGAGTCTGTTTGAGTCGTGTTGTTGATTTTACTGGTTTACCGATTTACTGGTTTATTGGTTTTATCAATTTGTCTGTTTTGCTGTGCAAATTGTCATCATTTTTATTGCGTTCGTGTCGCTCGATTTTATCGTATTTTAATCGTGTGCTGTTTAATATTATTTGTGCTTAATATTAATTGTGTTTAGTTGTTAATTAGTTTATTTAATTAGGATTAATATTATATTAGTTTATTATTATTATTATTATATAATATATAAAGATATATTATTAATTTATGTTAGATATTTTTTAGGTTTCTTATTGTTTAAGTAATCTAAATATATATTATTAATTTATGTTAGATATTTTTTAGGTTTCTTATTGTTTAAGTAATCTAAATATATATTATTAATTTATGTTAGATATTTTTTAGGTTTCTTATTGTTTAAGTAATCTAAATATATATTATTAATTTATGTTAGATATTTTTTTAGGTTTCTTATTGTTTAAGTAATCTAAATATATATTATTAATTTATCTTAGATATTTATTAGGTTTCTTATTGTTTAAGTAATCTAAATATATATATATAGATGTGGTTAGTAAGAAAAAACGAAAAAAAGAGGGTGGATCAGTAAGGAAAAAACGTGTGGTGAGAGAAACAGAGAATTGAAAAGAAATATTTTTCCAAAAGCAATAAAATCAAGTTCTTTTCTCATCTCCCCAATCAAACGATCAAAGCGAAAAAAGCAAAGCATTCACATAAACATAAGCAAAAAGGTTCCTGTGGAGTACCACAGATGTAGAGGGTGCTAATACCTTCCCTTTGCATAACCAACCCCCGAACCCGTAACTCTAAAGGGATTTATCGTTATTTTTCCCTTCCTCTTTTGGGATAAAATAAAAGACGGTGGCGACTCTTGCATTTAAAATATTTTTCAAACGGGTTAAGTTCAATCAATACTTAATCTCGTGAAAAATCCCGCCGCGACACTATGATTATGCATGTATATGCATGATTTGTGTATGATTAATGCTGACAAACAGACATATCTAACACAAACAAGTCCAAGACTCACGAACAGACACTCGACAAACGTCTCGACAAATGTCTCGACAAGAAGGGCAAAGCCTACTGGAGAACTCAGCTTAGGAATAACCCGAGAAGGATGAAAATAAATCATTGGGGGTATCAACCCTATCCCAAAGCTACACTCGCTGAGGATACAAAGAAGATGTATTCAGGAGCAGCGAAACAAAGGAATCAATCTGAGAACTCAACTTTGATGGGGATCATCTCTGGAATGAGAGTAAACAAGGGGAGACTTTAACCATAGATGGGGATAGGCCAAGTCAAATCTTCCAACTGCAAGAGATAACACTCTGCACAGGAGAAGTCTACTAGGAGCAAACAATCCTGACATAAGGAAGATGCAGAAAATCTGTCGGGGAGTTTCCATCAACTCTCTCGGGGACAGGTGGTTAAATAACAATAAGATCTTCCGGAGAAGAAACTATACTAGGGAAGCTTATCAAGGAATGATGTGAAACTCTGTGGGGAACAAACACCAATTATATGTACATTAATCAAAACACTCCCTTCTATCTGTCGGAGAGGAAACTCTGCAAAGGGGAATAATAGCATTTTGTCCCACTGGGGAAGGAAATAAACATCTTCACCACCAGCTCTCAATGCAAATGCTCTCGAGGGAACTACCCTGGCTGGAGAAGTTAGAAATGAATCCTTCATCAACAAGCGACATACCGAGGATACCTCTTCAAAATAAGGGAAACAAGCCCTTCACCGATTGCACTAGGCAACTTCCTACTGAGGAGACAAATATTTGGAAAGATAGCTCTGCAGGGAACACATGCCTACTTTGATGGAGATTCCTACCCAAGTTGGGGAAAGACAACCTTCCTCGTGAATAGATAGCATATCAACTTTTATCAATCTATAAGGGATTTTAGGTCAAACCACACAAGGGATGACAACCATACAAATGATAAAACACAAATGCTAGTGCCTGATATAGAGGGATACACATCTAAAAGATCGAGGCAACAAATTGAAACAGAAGGGATCATTCACAGATCAATCATATACCAAACATGAATTGCAAAAACACCGTGGGAGAAACAAGTATGTATACACAAACAAACTTCCGGGAATGCGTTGGATGAAAATCCAACTAGGGGAAAGCAATCCATAAGACCGATCTATCCACTGCCATCAAGGAGAACTTCTCATACCAGACTCTCTGGGAAGATGATGATGTATTATTCTTTCTGCGCTCGCTGGGGAGACAAATGAAAGCTGATGAAGAGGAGATAAGGAGCAAGAAAGATAGAGTATGAACAAATGTCTTACCCTTTGATGATCGTACTATCCTTGGGAAAGCACTGAGAACATCCCACTTATCCTTTCAGTCATTGTGAATGTTTACTTTGTTTAAAAATAGTTTATTTATGAAAACTTTATTTGTTTAAAACAATGATATTCATCAATTAAAACATGCAAACATTTGTTAAACAGAAACAAATAAGAGTGCAAAGAATTGGATAAAGTCTCAAATTTATTTAAAAGAATGGTAGTCCGCAAATGGCGAGACTCCATGGATCTTTACAAATTTGAAATTGTTGATATACATGGAAAAAGGGCTACATTGAACATAATGACCGTTTCTCCACCAACTCTGAATTCACTGTATTCGAAACTTTAGTTGATTGATGACTGAGCGAGAATCTTTGATAGACAACAGTTGTAGAACAAAGACTTGTCAGGATGGAGTTACTTGCCAAATCCCTAATTTTTGCCTAGATTGCCCCAGGGTGAGGTACTCAATCTAGCATGATATATATTCATTTTTTTTCATGTCTCTAACTTTTGCCTGGATCACCCTTTCGGGTTTTCAATCCACCGAGACGCTCATTTTTGCCTAAGCCGCCTTTTCGGGTTTTCAATTTAGCGAGTTATTCTATTTTTATTTTTAGGCGAAGTATTTCTTGACTGCATCTAAATTCACAAGACGAGTGAAATCCTCCCCATCCATAGTTGTGAGCAACAAAGCACCGCCTGAAAAGGCTCTCTTAACAACGTATGGACCTTCATAGTTTGGAGTCCACTTGCCCTTGGAATCGGGCGCGAAAGACATGACTTTCTTGAGTACGAGGTCACCTTCTTGGAACACACGAGGCTTAACCTTCTTATCAAAGGACTTTTTCATCCTTTGTCGATATAACTGACCATGGCACATGGAAGTTAATCTCTTCTCTTCAATCAAATTCAGTTGGTCATAACGAATCTGAACCCATTCAGCCTCAGTCAACTTGGATTCCATCAAGACTCTCATTGATGGGATCTCGACCTCTACGGGGAGCACAACTGCCATAATAAGAGAGAAAGGGGTTGCCCCTGTTGAAGTGCGGAAAGATGTACGATAGCCATGCAAAGCAAATGGAAGCATCTCATGCCAATCTTTGTACGTAACAACCATTTTTTGAATAATCTTCTTGATGTTCTTGTTAGCAGCTTCAACAGCCCCATTCATCTTGGGTCTATAGGGCGAAGAATTCTGATGTGCAATCTTGAACTCGTTACACAGCTCTTTCATAATCCTATTGTTCAAGTTAGATCCATTATCTGTAATGATCTTATATGGCACACCATATCGGCATATGAGTTGGTTCTTGATAAAACTCACAACCACCTGCCTGGTCACATTTGCATACGATGTCGCTTCAACCCACTTGGTGCAGTAATCAATGGCTACGAGAATAAAACGGTGACCGTTTGACGCCTTAGGCTCAACCATACCAATCATGTAAATTTCCCACATGGAGAAAGGCCATGGTGAGGAAATAACATTCAAAAGTGTCGGGG